>NC_066516.1:21821534-21866534 GCF_024679095.1 Eriocheir sinensis
ATTGACTGACTGACTGACTGACTGGTTGACA
Source organism: Eriocheir sinensis (assembly GCF_024679095.1). Taxonomy (NCBI): domain Eukaryota; kingdom Metazoa; phylum Arthropoda; class Malacostraca; order Decapoda; family Varunidae; genus Eriocheir; species Eriocheir sinensis. The sequence continues at coordinate 21,821,566 of NC_066516.1, forward strand.
AGATTAATATTGGTTTGTATTAATTTTGCTTATATTATTTTTCTGTGTCTGTCAATAAAGAAATCCTCCTCTCAAGTTGTATATAGCAGTAGTAGTAGTAGTAGTAGTAGTAGTAGTAGTAGTAGCGAGAGTAGCAGTAGTAGTAAAAGTAGTCATCACCATCTTTGTCATCAACTACACTACAGCATTACCACTGTCCGTCATCCTCACCACCACCAACACCACTACCACCACCATTTCTCCCTCTCTACGGGCCCGACCCATACAGATACAAACTATACACAACACAATCGTTTTTGAAGGGTCGTGAAAACAATGAAACGAAGGATGATAAATGGCTTGTTCAAACGCGCCAAATCAAAACACTGAAGCAGAAAAAAGGTATGTCGATGCGGAATGACAACACGGCCATAAATCAGAGAGAGAGAGAGAGAGAGAGAGAGAGAGAGAGAGCGTGACATACAATCGAGCCAAAAAAAAAGGGATTCAATGTTTTATCAGGAACAAGCAGAAAAAAATACCATCATAAACCGTAAACGGGGAAAATATGGAACGATGGCAAGCAAAAATAAAAATAAAAAGAGGAAAATAAAATGAGACGCGTTGGCGGGCGAACAGGAGAAAAATTAACAAAAACGCGACGTCAATAAAAGGGGGATATAAAAACGAAGCAAACAAACGAGCAAAAATAATAAGAAATGAGAAACGCGATTAATAAAAGAAAAGGAACAAACTAACACCCACATACAGACCAATAAAGAAAAATAAAGAGGAAAAAAAGCAAGAACAAATTACGGGATATATAGAAAAACACACAACAAAGAAAGAAAGAAAGAAAAAAGGAAGAAAGAAAGAAAGAAAACTGAAGGTAAAAGTATAAGTAAAAACAGAAACACTTGGAAGAAAGAAACAAAAATTAAGATAAAGTAACAATATCAACAGAAAAAACTTAGAAGCAAAAAAAAATATGGAGAAATAAAAGTAAAAGTAAAAATAGAGACGAAATAAGTAGTGGTGGTGATGGTGGTGGTGGTGGTGGTGGTGGTGAAGAAGTGTGTCAAGAGGGGCGTGGTGAGTGCGTGAAACAATATGGGAAGGGATGAAGAGAGGGGAAAGAGTGTGTTGGGGAGGTGGGGCTGTTCGTTCAGTGTCCTTGACCGTGACCGAAATAGCAACCCGTCCCCTTCCCCACCTCCTCCCCTCCCCTTGCCCTCCCCCTCCCCCAGCCTCTCCACCTTCCTCCACTCCACTCCATCCACCTTAGTCGTCCTCCTCTCCTCCTCCTCCTCCTCTTCCTTCTTCTCTTCCTTGGTCTTTCTTTCTTCGTTTCCCTCCTCCTCCTCCTCCTCCTCCTCCTCCTCCTCTTCTTCTTTCTCCTGGTCCTCCTCATTTCTCCTAGTAGCTCTTTATAATCTACATACATTCTCCTTCCCCCCCACTGCTGGGTTCTTTTACATCTCCTCCTCCTCCTCCTCCTCCTTTTCGCTTTCGTACTCTCTCTCTCTGTGTGTGTGTGTGTGTGTGTGTGTGTGTGTGTGTGTGTGTGTGTGTGTGTGTGTGTGTTCCTTGCATCTCGTCAAGCCCATTATGTCCTCCCTCTCCCCTCTCCGTCCCTTTGGTGGTGTGGCAGAACTCCTTGTTTCCCCGCTCAATAAACCCCCGGACCCCACTTCGTACCCCCCCCCCCTCCTCTACCTCTTCCTCTCTACCTCCTCCCCGCCACCCTTCCCCGCCACCCCTTCCCTTCTTCTTCCCTTCTACCACACCGCGTCTCACCCCATCAATGGACGCGGGAGGAGCTGCAGGGGTAAAAGGAAAGGTGTGTGTGTGTGTGTGTGTGTGTGTGTGTGTGTGTGTGTGTGTGTGTGTGTGTGTGTGTGTGTGTGTGTGTGTGTGTGTGTTGCCTTGTCCTTGTCTCGAGTAACACCGATTGGGGGCACTTACCTCCTCCCCCCCCCTACCCCCACTCCTCCGGGCAGGTGTCAAGGCCAGCTCCTGATGACCGGCTATTATGAGGTATTGATCTGGGGGTAGGGGAGGGGAGGAGGTGTGTGGGGGAGAGGGGAAGGGAGGGGAAGGGAAGAAACTGTGTGTGTGTCTCTGTGTGTGTGTGTGTGTGTGTGTGTGTGTGTGTGTGTGTGTGTGTACTACAGGATCCAATAGCAGGGCCAATAAAACCCTAATTTATCATGCTATTAACCCATCGCTTGAGCCGTCAGTGTTGCCTCCCCTCACCATCACCACCACCACCATAAGCACCACCACCACCAACATCACCCCCATCGCCACCACCACCACTACCACTATCACCACCACCACCACCACCACCACCACCACTACTATCACCACTACCACCACCCCCATTCCCATCACCATAACCACCACCACCATCACCACCACCACCACTACTACGACCACTATCATCACCATCAACCCCACCAACATCACCATAACCACCACCACCACCACTACTATCACCACTACCATCACCAATACCACCAACATCACCCCCCATCCCTATCACCATAACCACCACCACCATCACCACCATCACCATCACCGCCAATCCTCCTTTTCTTGGAACCATAATCACGGCCTCATCACCACCACCACCACCATTACCACCAAAGTTTTCCCCGTATTATCACCACGCACACCACCACCACCACCACCACCGACCGTCTCCCCCCCTCTTCATCCCCCCTATTTCTTTTTTCCCTCCTCAGCCCCTTTCCCTCCCTCCCCTCATCTAACACAACGACACGTCAATTTGATACTACCTTTCCTCCCTACCTCCTTCCCTCCGTTCCTTCATTCCTCCCTTCTTCGCCCTCAACGTCTGCTCCCTTCTCTCCCCCCCGCTAAACCCTCCCTGTTCGACCCCCGATTGCTAATTTAGTCTTCTCCCCCATCCCAGCCCCTCCTCCGCATCCTCTCCCCTTCTTCTCTCTTTGCTAAGTAGGCCTTCCTTCTCCCCTTCACTTAGAGAAAATCCATTCTTCAAGCCCTTCTCCCTTCCTTTCTCCCTCCCTTCCTCCCTCCCTCCCAGCCTCTTCCTCTCTCTCTCTCTCTCTTTCTCTCCCTACCCTACTTTTTTTCCCTCTTCATCTCACACGCTATTCTCCTCAGCTACTTACCCTCCTCCTCCTCCTCCTCCTCCTCTTCCTCTTCCTCCTCCTCTCTCTTCCTATCTTGTTCCCTCTTCCCCTCTCACTGTCACGTGACTAAAGAAGAGAGAGAGAGAGAGAGAGAGAGAGAGAGAGAGAGAGAGAGAGGAGGGGAGTAATAATCAGGGTTTTTGCTTCTTTAGAGTAGGCCTAAAAGTGCTCTAGGGATTAAAGCGAAAGAGAGAGAGAGAGAGAGAGACTACCACCACCACCACTACTACTACTACTACTACTACTACTACTACTACTACTACTACTACTACTGCTACAAAATAATCTAATAATATACCTCGTAATACCTGAGCAGGAGATGCGGGTGTTTACTTTTCTTTATATTTATTTATGAGGATTATTTTTCTGCTCCCCATTTTCCCTTCCCTCCAAGCCTGAAAGGGACACTAAAGTAATTCCTAAAATGTTGTTTCCTCGCAGACGTTGGAGAAGGAGGGAGAGAGTAGAGATGGAGGGGAGAGAGAGAGAGAGAGAGAGGAGGGTAGACAGGAGGGCGGAGAGGGTCGAGATATCTCCTAAAATACGACTGTAATTTCTCCTCTTCGTCAGTCTCTCTCTCTCTCTCTCTCTCTCTCTCTCTCTCTCTCTCTCTCTCCTTTCTTCCATGCTTCTATTTATTTTTATTTTTTTCATTATTTTCCCGTATTTCTCTCCCTTCAATATACTGATTCCTATTTTTTTCTCTTTTTTATAGATTTTCCTTCCCTGTTTTCTTCCAGTCGCCTTTTTTTTCGTGATCTCATTCTTTTTTTTCTTCCACTCGCTTCTTTTTCATGTATTATTCATCTCTTTTTTTTCACTCGCTTTTTTTCCGTGTCCCTTTTTTTTCTTCCACTCGTCTTTTCCGTCTTTTTTCCCCCCACTTCGTTTTCCTCCACTTCCAATCTCTCTCTTCGCGTTCTGTTCCTCCCTTTTTTTCTCCCACTCAACTTTTCTTCCCGCGTGTTCTCGTGTGCTACCTCTAATATTTTAGCTCCTCCTCGCATCTTTTTTTTTCGATATCCGGTAGTTGTTAGTTTGCCTTTCTCTTTTCCTCCACATTTTCTCCTTTTTCGATCCTCCTCCTTCTCCTCCCCCTCACCACCTCCTTCATCCACTCCTCCTCCTCCTCCGTCACCACAGGCAACACTATTTTGTCCCCTCACACATAGAGAAGAACACCGCTCGCCCATCCGCCATTCAGGTGTGTGGGCGAAGCAGGTGTGGGGGGGCTGCTCGGGTACGCCTACAACCAACGTAAGGAAACAAGGAATACACAATCAACCTTCTCCTGTTCTCCGGTTACTCGAGATGGCCGTGAATGGGAGGCCTCTGTGCTGTGTGTTCGGATGTGGTCTTGGTGTGTTTTGAATAAGGAAATGGTTCTCGGAGAAGCTGCAACACCAAATGAATAACAAATACTGATAGGGGAAGAACATGATTATATAGATTTAATGCACTTACGAGTTTAGCAGATGATAAAAGTAGGAGGAAAATCACGCGAGTTAAAAATCTGGGTTGGTTTAATGAAATAACCGACGGGGCATTTGAATGATCTATCTTTTTCTTTCTCTTATTACTGCAAAGGAAATGGTTCACGGGAAAGTTGTATCACTGAATGAACCACAAATGCAAAACTATGTAGTCTTGTAATAGTAAGGAAAAACAATTTGATAGTTTTAATGGACTTATTCGTCTGTGGGAAATACAAGCAAAAGAAAATTCATACAAACGCATAATCTGGTATGGTTGCATAATATAAACGACATGGTTTTAAAACTAAAACCTATTTTTTTTTTTAACCTTTACAGGAAATAGTCCGCGGGTAATCAATAACAAATACAAAACTATGTAATCTTGTAACAGTAAGGCGAGTATATTAAGAAAGATTGAAATAAAAGTACGAAAAAAATACACAAGTTAGTAATCTGGTATGGCTTCGTAAAACAATTGACATGGTATTTGAAACATCTATATTTTTCCTTTGTCTTATTACCGTAAAGGCGATGGACCGAGAGCTGAATGTAAAGTCCACAATAACGCTGCTCGGGTAAAGGGAATAGCGGATGAGGCCAAACGAGCGCTGATGAGCCGCCGCCGCCCCCACCGAGGACATTTTTTTTAATTCATGTCCCCAACGCGCCATAGCAAGAGGCAGCGTCGCGTCCGCCCCGCGACCACGCCTGCCCAAGTAAACAAGTCATGAAGGTGAGTTACTCTTAATGTTTCGCCTTGCCTTTCCCGAGGGTACGACACCTGAGACACATTCATTAATAAGTATTGATCAGCGAGAAGAGAAAAACACGGAGGATCAAATGAACATCGTACTCAGCAGTAATTGGATCGGGTACGCACGCTGAGCCCCGGTGAGCGCCGCGTCAGTGCCGGGCAAAACACACGTCAAGGATGTAGCTCATGTGTTCCGGCTCGCCTGACCCTTGTTTGGCCTGATTAACCCGGTAGACGCGATATGAGAAGGCAATATAACGCAACTACTCTCATACTGAAATAATTATTGAAGAAAGAGAGAGAGTAGAAGGCAATGGAAAGAAAGGACAAAATAGAAAGCGTAGAAAGAAGTGGGAAGGAAAAAACAAAGAGTAGAAAGAGTAGAAAAGTGAAAAGGAGCTCTCATTCTTTACTCTTTTACTGGAACAGCGGTTGATAGGCTTTTGTTATTCTTTGTGTTATGCCCTTCAGCCGTTTGCGTTGATAGAGAAGAAAAATAAATTAAATCAAGGTCTGTACTCACCCACACGCCCACGGGACACCTGGCCGCCGACGCCCTGCAGACACTCACCTGGGGAAGAGGGAAAGGAAACGTTAGCTCGCTTGTCACACCCCACTTGTGTCCGCCCCGCTTAGCCCCGCCCCGCCCCGCCCCGCCGCTCCGTACAGAACCAGCAGGAAAGTTACGGGGCAGAGGAAGTTTTTTTGCGGTGTTGATGTGTGTAGTGATGACGATGATGAAGTTATTATTGTTATTGTTCCTCTGTTATTGTTGGTGGTGGTTGTGTTGGTGTTGTTGTTGGTGGTGGTGGTGGTGGTTGTTTTGTTGGTGGTGTTGGTGGTGTTGGTGGTGTTGTTGGTAAGTGTTTTGCACCCACCAGAGACTACTGCTCCTTATCCTTATTGTTATTATCATTATTAAAATTACCATTATTATTATCATTATTATTATTACATCAGCATTCCTACACACACACACATACACACACACACACGCTAATGGAGTGAAAATTAAGTTCATTACACATATTACTTTTTTTAACCTCCGGCAAATTAAGAGCTTTGTGATTTTACAGACGAGATTCCCAACTCGCTTTAAAAACGACCCAAGAACTCAAACTTTTGTAAATTTACTCGAGAGTTTCAAACTTGACCCAAACTTCCTTCGAGCACCGGCAAGACGAGGCCCCAGACGACCCCAGGACGACCCACGGGAACACACGACCCCCTCCCAACAACCCCTTAGCCCCCACCCCCTTCAGCTCCGCCCCAGCCTCCCCAGCCCCATCAGAACCAACTAAACTTCTTGCCCCACCCTTAGTCCCGCCCCAGTCCCCCCTAGCCCCGTCCCAGTCCCCCCTAGCCCAGTCCCAGTCCCCCTTAGCCCCACCCCAGTCCCGCCCCAAGACGAACCTTCCATCCCAGCAATGCCACTAACTCCAGAAGGACAGACACATCGATCAAGTCCTTATTTTTCTTTCTGTTTCTGCTTCCAAGTTCCATGCCGCTGAAAATGTTGCATAGTACGTGACTGCATGTGATTCTCTACCTAAGTCTTGAGCTCCTCTTTTGTTTTCACTTTTTTTTCTACTTCGTCTTTCTTCTGTTTTGTCTTTTTCTTTCCACTTCTTTCAACTCTCTCAATTATGTCTTTTCCTTTTCAATTTTTCTACTCTTTCTTATATTTTGTTATTTTCCTTCCCATTTCTTTCTACTCTTTCTATTTTGTCTTTTCCTTTTCCATTGCCTTCTACTCTCTCTCTCTCTTTCTTCTATGTTATCTTTTCCTTTCCCCTTCTTTTTTCATCTCTCTTCTATTTTGTCTTTTCCTTTTCATTTCTTTTCACTCTCTCTTCAAATTTGTCTTTTCTTCCCTGCTGCTCCTCCTCCTCCTCCTCTCCCCCTAACACTGCGGAGCCAAATACAGGTAACCGCATCCTCCTAAGTGCATCTAACCACCCGTAAACTTCTCTAACTTAAAAATAAAAATCACGAGAAAAAAATAAGCGGGAGGCGACGGATGGGTAAAAATAATTGTATGGTCGGAAAAACCCCATAAAACTACGGCTCCATATAAACCAGGAGATGCTCAGGCCGCGTGGAGAGGTTTAAAGAGAAGGGAAAAAAAGGGAAAGAAAGAAAAAAAAAGGTAGGGCTCGTCAGAAGAAGATAATAAGCTCCATGAAGTAGATTTAGTAACAGGTTCAGATCCCCTTCTTTCTCCTCCTGTTGCCCCTCCTCCTCCTCCTCCTCCGCCTGCCTTACCTTTCCTTATCCCTCCCTCTACTCCCCTCCTGCCTCATCTTCCCTTCCCTCTCTCTCTTCCTTGCCTCTCCTTAACTCTCTTTTCTTCCCTCTCTCTCTCTTCCACATCTTCAGTCCCCCCCCTCCCCCCCCCCTCTTCCCCCCCTGCCTCATCTTCCCTTCCCTCTCTCTCTTCCTTGCCTCTCCTTAACTCTCTTTTCTTCCCTCTCTCTCTCTTCCACATCTTCAGTCCCCCCCCTCCCCCCCTCTTCCTCATCTTTCCTTCTCCCTCTCTCTTCCTCATTCTCCTCTCTCTTCCATCTTCTGCCTTAACTGTCTTTCTCCTGTATCTCTTTCCCTCCTTTCCTTTCTATACGTATAACTGACCTTCTCTTTATGTCTCTTTTTTTTCTCTCTTTCTCCTCACATTCCCTCCTATCCCTTTCAGTCTTTTGCCTAAGCCTTTCTTCTCCCTCTTCTCTTTCCCTCTCTATACCTTTATCTAGCTATGCCTGCCCCTCTCTTTGTTTCCTCTTCTTTTTCTCTGTCTTTCTCTTTTTTTTTCTTTTCTCCCCTTCCTCTCTTTTTTTCCGTTCTATTCAATTCCATTTCTTTTAATACGAGTACAGTTTTTTTCTCCTTCTGTTTTGTTCTCTATTTCCTTTCTCTCTCGTGTTTCTCCTTCTTGATTTCACTTTAGTCCTCCTTCCTCTCCCTTTCCTTCTCCCATTGTTTTCTTTTTCTCTTCTTTTCCCCTCTAATTCCCCTCTGCCTCATTTTTTTGTCTCCCTCTATTCTCTCCTTTTCCTACACTCCTTTGCCCTCCTCGCTTCCCTTATCTCCTCTGTTTTCTCCCCTCTTCTCCCTCTCCCTTTGTTTATTTTTCCTTTCTCTCCCTCAGTTGTGTTGTGTTTTTACCCTTCTCTCTCCCTCTCATTCTACTGCACTCACCGACCCTTTTATTTATCCACTCTCATTTTTTCTACTTCTCTCCTTCCTCTTTCCATATTCCCCTTCCTTGATTCCTACTCCTGCCGCCTCACTCTTCCTCCCTCCAGCTGCCACGCCCCTTCCCTCCAGAGGCTCCCCTTTCCTCATTTCTCCTCCCTTCACCTCCCCATTCCTCCCTTCACTTCCCCTTTCCTCCCTTCACTTCCCCTTTCCTCCCTTCACTTCCCCTTTCCTCCCTTCACTTCCCCTTTCCTCCCTTCACCTCCCCTTTCCTCCCTTCACTTCCCCTTTCCTCCCTTCACTTCCCCTTTCCTCCCTTCACTTCCCCTTTCCTCCCTTCACTTCCCCTTTCCTCCCTTCACCTCCCCTTTCCTCACTCTACCTTCCCCTTCCTTCTTCTACCTACCTTCCTTCCTCTACCTTCCCCTCTTCTTTTATCTACCTCTCCTCCCTCTCTTCTATTTCCCCATACTTTCCTCTGCCTCCCCCTCCATCCCTCTACCTCCCCTGCTTCCCTCTACCTTCCCCTTCTTCCCTAGCCGCGCCCTTCCCTTCTGAGGTCTTAAGGGCGCTGAGCAGCAATTTTTCCACCAGTACTTTCTGCCTCGCGTCGCCGTAACTATGCGGAAGGTTCTGCGTCGCTGGCTTCGTTAGGGCAGGGCGATCATGTCTCCCCTTAGCCCTCTACCTCCTCCTCCTCCTCCTCCTCAGACTCGTCATCTTCCTAAACCATCATGTCTACGTACCCTATCACCCGTCAGCCTCTCCCCTCCTCTCCTTCCTCCTCCTTATTCACCTCCTCCTCTCTCCTCTCCTCTCCTCTTCCTCTTCCCGACCCTCTCAGACCTATTTCACTGCCTTATTTTTTACGCCGCATCTTGTATCCCTTCTCGTTTGCTCCTCATCGTCGTCGTCGTCCTCCTCCTCCTCCTCCTCCTCCTTCTACTACTGCTTGTCATATCCCTCACCCTCGTTTCCTTCATCCCTCCTCCTCCTCCTCCTCCTCCTCCTCCTTCCCTTCCTCCTTCGCTCGTTTTCTCCCTTTTCACTACAGACTTATTTAGCTTCCTTCCTTCCGTCCTTTCTTCCTTCGGTTTTTTTTTTGTTTCCTATCCTCGTTTCCTTCATCTCTATCCTCCTCTTCCTCTTCATCCTGTTTTCTCATTCCTCGTTGTTGTTTTTCCTTTCCTTTCCTTCCTACCTAGCTTCCTTTCTTCCCTCTCTTTTTTTATCTTCTTTTCTTCTTTCCTCTCTTCTATTGATCTTAATCCTGTTTTCTCATTCCCTTGTTTTCTTCCTTTCCGTACCTGCCTACTTAGCTTCCTTCCTTCTTTCCTTCCTTCCTTCCTTCATCTCTATCCCTCTCTTCTCTTCCTCCTGATCCTACTTTCTCACATCCTCGTCGCTTTCCTTTCCCTACCAACTTACCAAGCTTCCTTCCTTCCTTCCTTCCTTCCTTCCTTCATCTCCTTCATCTCTATCCTCCTCTTCCTCCTGATCCTACTTTCTCATATCCTAGTCGCTTTCTTTTCCCTACCAACTGACCGAGCTTCCTTCTTTCCATTCTTCCTTCCTTCCTTCCTTCCTTCCTTCCTTCATCTCATTCATCTCTATCCTCCTTTTCCTCCTGATCCTACTTTCTCATATCCTAGTCGCTTTCCTTTCCCTACCAACTGACCGAGCTTCCTTCTTTCCATTCTTCCTTCCTTCCTTCCTTCATTCTCCTTCTCCTCGTCGCTTTCCTTTCCCTACCTTCCTTCTTTCCTTCCTCTCTTTCTTTCCTCCGTATCCCTCCTTCCCTCCCTCGCTCCCTCCTCACTTATCTCCCCTCTCCCCTCACTCATCTCCCCTCTCCTTAATGATCCCAAAGGCCTATAACACCACTATTTCCTGACATGATTGCGTGTAACCTCCCTTTTTCTCACTCCCTTAGCACTTCTGGTTTTTTTTTCTCCTTACGTCTGTTATTTTTTTCCTCGCCTCGTCGTTTTTTCCTCCATTCATCGCCTTTGTGTACGGCGAAATCGGACCCGGACTCGTTGACTTGTGTTATACGTGTTTGCAGTGTTTCTGTGTTTGTTTAGTTGGTTGTTTGTTTGGTGATTTTTGTTGGGAATGGTTGGATGGTTTTTTTTTTTTTTTTTTTAAGGGATGTTTCGTGTGTCTTTGTCTGGGATTGTGTTTTGTTTTCGTATTTAATCTTGTTCTATTTTTTTTCTTTTTTTACGTGTTCTCTTATTCCGTTTTTTTTTCTCTTTCTCTTTCCTTCTTGTTCTTGTTATTGACCTTCTTCCTTCTCCTTCTTGTTTTTTATACTTATTCAGATTCCTACATTTTTTTTTTTTACTCTTCGTCTTCCTCTTCCTCTCCCCTCTCCTCTTCTTCCTCTTTCTCCTCCTCCTCTTAATCTAATACATATTTCGACTTCAGAACACACACACACAAACACACACACACACACACACACACATACACACACAGATCAAAGGCGACAGTGACTACGTACTCGATTTGACTAAGTGTGTGTGTGTGTGTGTGTGTGTGTTACAGAAGAGAGAGAGAGAGAGAGAGAGAGAGAGAGAGAATACGAGAGAGCAAATTGATGGAGGAAAAATAGGAAAATAGATCAGGAGGAGGAGGAGGAGGAGGAGGAGGAGGAGGAGGAGGAGGAGGGAGGAGCGCATTTTCTCTTCCCTTCAGAAAACTGCTGTTCCATCATATCATTCTTCCTTCTTTCATTTTTTTTTATCATATCTCGTCCTCGTGAACTCTGTGGCCCCGTCTGGTGGGGAGGAAAGGGAGGAGGGGGGAGGGGAGGAGGGACTGAGGGATGACGCTATGAATGTGAGTGACGGGAGGGGGGGGGGGGGAGGTAAGAGAGATGAGGGGGGGGGAGAAACGAAGGGAGGGTGGTTGAGGAGGTGGGGAGATGATGGGGTGGGGAGGGGCAAGGAGGGGGAGGAACTGGGGGATGACGCTGGGGTGTAAGGGTTGGGGGAGAAGAGAGATGAGGGGTGGGGGGAACAGAAGTGAGGTGGGTGAGGAAGGGATGGGATAGTGGAAGGTGGAGATATAGGAAGTTAGGAGGGGGTGGTAGTGGAGGAGGATGGAGGTGGATGGAGTGGGTGATGGAGTAAGGTTAAAGGGAATGGTGGATGAGGATGGATGAGATTGGGGAAGGTGGAGAAAGAGGGTAGGGGGTAGGGAGGTAATGGAAAGGATAGTGGAAGTGGAGAAAGAGGAGGAGGAGAAGAGTGAGTGGATGGAACAAGGGAAAGTTAAAAGAAAAGGGGTTAGGTGGGAGGGAGTGGAGGAGGTGGAGGAGAAAGTGGAGGAGTGGGAACGTGGCTTATTCTCGTGGTATATACAAGGTCGAAGATTGTGTGCTTTCTTTTATTTTTTTTTTTTCAGTGGAACGAGAAAGTCAACTAAACCAAAGAGTGTCATGAATTAAGTCTACAACCCGACATGTTTCAACCTGGCGACAAAAAAAAATAAAATTGGTGGTGTTGATGAATTAAAAAAAATCTACTTAGTCATTCTTCTTTTTTTAATTCTCTTCAGCTTTTCCTCTATTTTTTTCTTTTAATTCTTTCCCTCATTTCTGCTTTCATGTGTCTTGATTTTTCTACACTACCTTATTTTTGTATTTTTCTTCCTATTTTTCCTTTTTTTCTTGTTTATTATTTTTTTTCTAGTTTGCTTAATTTTTCTCTTCATTTTTCTTTCATTCCTTTTTCATTTTTATTCTTCATTCTTCTTTCTTCCATTTCATACTCATTATTTCTCCTTTCTCTTTACTTCATTTCCATTTCCATTTTCGTTTCTGATTAATGTTTTTCTTTCAATCTCATTCTATCTTTTTTTTTTTCTGTTAACTGCTTTCGTCTCATTGTCTCCTCGCTTATTTTCTGCTCCATCATTAAAAATATCAGGCGTGTGTCCCTCCCATCCGTTCCCTTCTCTTCTCTTCTCTCTCTCTCTCTCTCTCTCTCTCTCTCTCTCTCTCTCTCTCTCTCTCTCTCTCTCTCTCTCTCTCTCTCTCTCTCTCTCTCTCTCTCTCTCTCTCTCTCTCTCTCTCTCTCTCAATGATTTACTTATGAATGTATCGAACTTGTTCACTAATTATTTTGTTCGTTAAGTCTTCGGTCCGCGTAATCTCTCTCTCTCTCTCTCTCTCTCTCTCTCTCTCTCTCTCTCTCTCTCTCTCTCTCTCTCTCTCTCTCTCTCTCTCTCTCTCTCTCTCTCTCTCTCTCTCTCTCTCTCTCTCTGTTGTCAATTATCTTTCCCCTCCTCGTCCTTTCTTTCCCTCTCTCCTCCCCTTCTCTCCCTCCCCTCCGCCACTCCCCAGTCTCCCTCAACTCTACGGAAAACTCCACCCACGTTTCACAAGCGGAGTAAAAAGTAGATGAAAAGTAAAGGAACAACAACAAAAAAAAAAAAGTTATGTTGAGTCAGTGAGTGAAAGACCTTGCTGCTGCTTCTACTGCTACTACTACTACTACTACTACTACTACTACTACTACTACTACTACTACTACTACTACTACTACCTCCATTCTTATCATGTTACCACTAATTTAGTCACCTTTACTTTTTCCTTTCTTCCTTAGTTTCCGCTTTTTTTTGTTTTGTTTCTTCTTTCCTTCATTCCTTTTTTCCCTCCTTCCTTTTCTTCCCTTCTTTCCTACCACTCTTCCTTCATTACTTTCCTTCCTTCTTCCTTCCTCCCTCTCTCTATCTACCGTATTTTCTTCTCTCGGTCCCGATCTTCACCTACATCCCTTTCCTCCCTCCTCATCCTCTTCCTTTCCTCTTTTCCCTCCCTCCTTCCTATCTTTCCTCAGTCTCTTCTTCCTCCACGATTACCTGCATCCTCTTCTATACGTCTCCATCCCTCCTTTCTTTCTCTCTCTCCTCCCTTCACCTCCTCCACTCCCCTTCCTCTATCATTACCTGCCTCCCTCCTTCCTTTCTTTCTTCCCTGTCTCCCCCCCTCTTCCTCCACCTCCTCCACCTTCATCCACTATCACTACCCGCCACCGTCCCTTCTTTTTTTCTTCTTTCCTCTCTCCTCCATCCGTCGGTTCTTCCTCCCTCCAACATTACCTGCCTCCTTCCTACTTTCTTTCCTCTGCCCTGCCATACCTCCTCCCCTCTTCTCCCCCCTCCCTTACCTGCCGCCCCTCCCCCCACTACCCAGTTTATGCTGTGGTTGGGCTCCTGAGTACCGAGTTGAGCTTCGTCTCTCCTCCGTCCCCTGCGACCTGTCATCTCCTCCTCCTCCTCCTCCTCCTCCTCCTCCTCCTCCTTTCCTCTAGTCTACGTGCCGGGCAGAAGAAGCACCACCTTGAGACACTTCGAAGAGGAGGAGGAAGAGGAGGAAGAGGAGGAAGATGGAGAAAAAAAAAGAGAGTTTTCGGTTCTCCTTTACCTCGTTTTTTTCCGTCGTATATGAACGCATGTGAGCTCGCGTTCGTGTTCGTGTTCATCTTCTCTCTCTCTCTCTCTCTCTCTCTCTCTCTCTCTCTCTCTCTCTCTCTCTCTCTCTCTCTCTCTCTCTCTCTCTCTCTCTCTCCGATTCCTCCTCTCAATCTTTTAATACGCTTACCTATTCATCCTCGACAACACCTTCACCACCACCGCCACCACCACAACAACAACAACAGAGAGAGAGAGAGAGAGAGAGAGAGAGAGAGAGAGAGAGAGAGAGAGAGAGAGAGAGAGAGAAATGAGTAAGGGAGAGGTTTATGAGAGCTATGTACAGACAAGCCAGACAGCGAGGCTCCTCATATCCTCCTCCTCCTCCTCCTCCTCTTCCTCCTCTTCCTCCTTCTCGTTAACCTCGCTTCCTCATCCCCCTTCGTTATCTGGCACGCATCAACAGTAGTAGTAGTAGTAGTAGTAGTAGTAGTAGTAGTAGTAGTAGTAGTAGTAGTAGTAGTAGTAGTAGTAGTAGTGGTGGTGGTGGTGGTGGTAGTAGTGGTAGTGTAAGTAGTAGTAGTAGTAGTGGAAGTAGAAGTAATAATAATAGAAGTAGGTCCTGATGCCAACCAACACTGTGACGTCAACTTAAGCAACACTTGGCACCTTTACCCTCGCCCCCCACACCCTCCTCCTCCTCCTCCTCCTCCTCCTCCTCCCCTCAGCCTTCCCTTCCTCCCCCTCGTCCATTCTTCGCCACCCACGAAATGGACACAAAAGACAAAAGACCTAAATCATGTAATCTAGTCTTCTTTTGACCTCTTCCCCTCAACAACACAACCTCCTCCTCCTCCTCCTCCTCCTCCTCCTTGTCACACACAAAGGTCAAAGGTCACAATGAGAGAATCCATGGCCTGCAAGCACTTCATAACCTCTGACCTTACACTGTTAAAGGGGGGGAGGAATGGGGAGGGGGAGGGGAGAGAAGGAGGAGGAGGAGGGGCAGTAGTCAAAGCGAGAGAGAGAGAGAGAGAGAGAGAGAGAGAGAGAGAGAGAGAGAGAGAGAGAGAGGAAGGGAGGAAAATGGAAGATGATGATATGGTCAATAAGGGAGAATGAGAAAGAGAATCGAAAAATAAGGAGAAAGAAAGAAGGGAAGGAGAAAGAAGAGGAGGAGGAGGAGGAGGAGGAGGAAGAGGTGGCTGGGAGGAAGACATGAAAGGGAAAAGGGGGAGGAAGAAGGGATAGGAAAACTCTTAAATACAAAGGAAAGAAAAGGAAGGGAAAGAACAAGGAAGCGAGAAGAATGAGCGCTAAAAGAAGGTTAAGAAGGAAGAGGAGGAGAAAGAGGAAGAAGAGGAGAAGGAGGACGGTGAGCAGGAGGAGGAGAAGGACGGACGAGGAGGAGGTGGAGGAGGAGGAGGCATGGTAGGCAGAGGCGAATGTCCGAGATTAAGGTCAGAGAGGAGAGGAGAGAAGAGGAGGAAGAGAGGAAAATGAGATTAGAGGGGAAAGATATGAAGAAAATGGGATATATGCAGAGAAAAATGAGAACTGAGGGAGATGAGATAAATAAGAAAAGAAAATAATGATAAAGATGAGGAGTGAAAGGAGAGTGAGAGTAAAAGAAAATAATAAATGAGAAGAAAGGACAAGTATACGAGCCAAACGAAGTAAGAAGTAAGGGAAAACAAAAGACAAACGGGAATAGTAAGAACAGTTAGCGCTAAAGAGTTACGGTTATTAAAACGAGAAGAGAAAATAACGAAGATTAAAATAACATTGAAAAGGAAAAACAAAAACCAGCAAGCTCAACAAAAAAATATATATACCGAAAGAAAACAAGATGAATGTATGCATGGAGGTGTGACGGAATTAGAACGCTCAGTAAATGCCGCTAGAAAAAAAAATGGAAAAACGTAAAAAAAGACACTACTTAAAAAAAAAAAAAACAGGAAGAACGTAAAATAGATACCATAAGGATAAGATTGAGTAACAGAAAAGTGTATGAAAGAATGTGAATAATAGAATAACTGAATGTGTATACGAGCAGGAAAGAATTCGATATAGAGAAGGAAATAGCATCATGGCAACACAGAGGCAAATGAGGTAAAGTGGAGCGCCGTGGAAAAGGGAAATAAAGACAACAACAACAACAACAACAACAACAACAACAACAACAACAACAACAACAACAACAACAACAACAACAACAAGATCACTTTAATAATATGAACAATGACAGACCGACGTGACCAGGAGGAGAGAAAATCATAAACACAACAAAATAAATAGAAAAAAAATACAAAGAAAACAACAACAAAAAAGTAAACAAAGAGCAAAGCGAGATAATAAAAAAAAAGTGGATGACAAAGCAGCGGAAAG
Organism: Eriocheir sinensis; assembly: GCF_024679095.1. NCBI lineage: Eukaryota > Metazoa > Arthropoda > Malacostraca > Decapoda > Varunidae > Eriocheir > Eriocheir sinensis. The sequence continues at coordinate 21,837,957 of NC_066516.1, forward strand.
GAAAAAAGAGAGAAAATTTATGATTTGCAACTGAGCGAATTCACAAAAAAACAAAGGAAGAAAAATATGAAACGTAGGGGACGGTGAACATAACAATTTATCCAAAGTGAAAAAAAAAAAAAGTAATTAAGAAAACGCGGGAAATTCAAAGTCAGTGAATTGAATTACGTTTCTACATAGCGAGTAGAGAAAACGGGAGTGCGGGGGAGGGAGAGGAAGAAGGGAAGGAAAATATGGAATGAAATTAGGCCCGTAGAAGGAAGAGGAGGAAAGGGAGAAAGGGGAAAGGGCAGAAACAGGAGGAGAGAAGTGATGAGAAAAAGAGGCAATGATGAAAAGAAAAAAAAGGGAGAGGAAAGGGAAGGAAAATATGGAATGAAATTAGGCCCGTAGAAGGAAGAGGAGGAAAGGGAGAGGAAGGAAAGGATCAGGAAAAGAGGGAGAGAAGTGATAAAAAGGAGCGACAAGACTGAAAAGATAGAAAACGAGAGTGAGGAGGAGGGAGAGAAGGGAAGGAAGGAAAATATAGGATGAAATTATGCCCGTAGAAGGAAGAGGAGGAAAGGGAGAGAAGGCAAAGGGAGAGGAAAAGAGGAACAGAAGGATAATAAAAGAGGCAAGGATGAGAAGAAGGAGGAAAATAAAGGTAAAGATACAAAGGACAAGGAAAGGAAAGGCGAAACAAGAACAAGAAGACGATAGGAGAGAAGGGAAGCGGAGGAAGAGGGAAGAAGAAATGAGATAAGAGGCAGCAAAAAGGAGAGGAAAGGAGAGGACGGAAGATTAGAGAAGAAGAGAGGAGAGGAGATAAAAAGCAAAAAAGAAACGAGTAACGAGGAGAGGCAAGTCGGAGAAGAGAGGAGACGAGGAGAGGAGGCGAGGAGAAGAGAACGAGAGGAGGGAAGATTGGAGAAGAGAAGAGGATGTAAAAAAAAGAAAACAAGAAGCGGGTAACAAGGAGAGGCAAGTCGGAGAAGAGAGGAGACGAGGAGAGGAGGCGAGGAGAAGAGAACGAGAGGAGGGAGGAGCAGTGTAGGGAGAAGCCCGGAGGATACACGTAGCGGCCTTCATTCCGCCCTCGTTCGCCGTTCATTTATTTCCATCAGAGGCGAGGCGAGGATCGGCAGCGCCAGCAGAGGTCGGGCCGGGCTTCCGCTTATAAGTAGGGTACAGCAGGATGACGTGATGAAGCCCCGGCCACCAGTAGATACCGCGAATACCAACAGTACCATATATATACCGCCACCCGAATCACTACCATCCCTACCACCACCAGTAAATGTACCACCATCAGTAGTAACACCCCCTTTCACCACCACCACCACCATCCCAACACTACCACAACCACCACCACCACTACCACCACCATACCACCACTACCACAACCACCACCACCACTACCATCACTAATAAAAGTACCACCATCAATATTGACACGCCCTCTCACCACCATCAATACAAGCACCACCATCACCACCACCACCAGTACAAGCAACACCACCATCACTATCACCACCACCACTATTACCACCACATTCATCACCACCAACACGATCACTACCATCTCCCCCAGCAAACACACACACACACACACACACACACACACACACACACACACACACACATGCCCCCCAAGCACGCTATTTTAAGCCAAGCCTCCGGTCACGTACACACACATGTAACGTATGTAGCAGGAGACAGTACTGGTGGTGGTGGTGGTGGTGGTGGTAACATGATACTGGTGCTGCTGATACTAGTGTGGTGATGATAATAGAGGCGGTGGTGGTGGTGTTGGTGGTGATGATAACAAGGATGAAAATGCGTGCAATACTGGTGAAAATGTAGTGTTAATAGATAATGTAAGGATGATAATGATGATGATGATGATGATGATGACAGATTGGTTACGAGGTCGACCACGATCCATTATAATTAAGCAAGAGAGAGAAATACAAAAGCTACTGGCAATATATGCAAAAACAAGACTACATGGAACTGACTCACACAAACTTACTTACACTAACAAACACACAACCAAAAATATACACAGAGAACAGAAGCAGAGAGAAACACAAAAAAGAAACGAGACACAAAACAAAAACAAAAAGAAAATGAAGACACGTGGACTGGGTACGAAATGCCAAAAAAAAAAAAAAATCATTGCAAATAAAAAAATAAAAAAAAACGCGCGGACATAAAATTGGTCAAAATCAATCGCCGACCGCACATTAAAGCGTAAAAAACGACTTGCTAATCATAGTTTTATTGACTCTTTGCAGTGAGGTGTGTGTGTGTGTGTGTGTGTGTGTGTGTGTGTGTGTGCATGAGACTCCCGCTGTGGCAAGGCGCCCAGCACGTGTGAGAGGTTAGCACGTGTGTAGGGGAGGAGGGAAGGGGGGAAGAGGGAGGGGTGATGATGATGAAGAGGGGGTGGAGTAGGAAAAACTTGAGGGAGGTGCAGGTTGAGTAAGTGTGTGAGGGGGAGTGAGTCAGGGAGTGGAGAAGGTGGTGGTGGTGGCAGTGGGAGTGGAGGGAGCATGGTAAGGAGGTGGCGGTGGTGAAGGGGGAAGGAATGTGGTCTGGTGGTTAAGAAGATAGGAATGAGGTGAGAGAGGTGATGGTGGTGGTGAGTGTGATGATGGTGGTGATGTGGAATGCAAAGGGACAAGGTGGTGGTGGATTTCGTGATGGTGGTGTTGTTGATGGCGGTGGTGGAAACAATGGTGATAGTTGTGGTGGTGAGGAGTCAGGCAGAATAAGAACAAAAACAAGATGAACGAATACAAGATGAACAAAAACAAGATGAACAAAGACAAGATGAACAAAAACAAGATGAACAAAAACAAGATGAACAAAAACAAGATGAACAAAAACAAGATGAACAAAGACAAGATGAACAAAAACAAGATGAACAAAGACAAGATGAACAAAAACAAGATGAACAAAAACAAGATGAACAAAAACAAGATGAACAAAGACAAGATGAACAAAAACAAGATGAACAAAGACAAGATGAACAAAGACAAGAAGAACAAAGACAAGATGAACAAAGACAAGAAGAACAAAAACAAGATGAACAAAAACAAGATGAAAAAACACAAGATGAACAAAAACAAGATGAACAAAGACAAGAAGAACAAAAACAAGATGAACAAAAACAAGATGAACAAAAACAAGATGAACAAAAACAAGATGAACAAAAACCAGATGAACAAAAACAAGATGAACAAAGACAAGAAGAACAAAAACAAGATGAACAAACACAAGACGAAAGAAGAAAAGATGATGAACAACAAAACAAGAACAAGAAGAAACGAGAACGAAGACAAGGAAGAAAAAAGTAAAGGAAGAAGAAGAAGAAGAAAATGATGATGAAGAAAAAGAAGAAGAAAGAAGAGAAAGGAAAACAGGAAGAAGAAGAAAAAAGAAAAGGGAGAGAAAAAGAGGAAAGAGGAAAAAGACAAAGAACAAGAAGAAGAAAGACCACGTTTGAGAGGCGAGTGTCGGGCCATAGTGGGCGGGGCAAGGGGTCGTCGATGGTCCTGCTGGCCCTCTCGTCGCACTCCGGAGGCCCTTGTGTGCAGGAGATAGGCAGGAGGAGGGGCCGGAGGGGGAGGGTCATACGTGGAGAAAGGATGGGCTGAAAGAGCAGTGAAGGGGCGGCGGTGGACGGAATAGAGGGGCGAAGAAAGGGCGGAGAAGGGGCAATGATGGACTGGGATGAGAGGGAAAGGAGGAGCGAGAAGGGGAAGAAAGAGAAGGGATGGTGGAGAGAGAGATGATGGTGGACTTGGTTGAGAGGGAGAGGAATGGCGAGGAAGAGGAAGGAAGGGGAAGGAAAAAGATGGAGAGAGAGATGATGAAGGACTGAGATGAGTGGGAAAGGAGAAGCCGGGAAGGGGAAGGGAAGGGGAAGTGGATAAGGAAACGATGATGTACCAGGTGTTAGAGGCAAAGAAGTGGGGAGGAAGGGGAAGGAAGGGGAAGGGAAGGGGTAGTGGAAAAAAGAGATGATGATATACCGGGTTTCAGAGGCAAAGAAATGTCGAGGAAATGAGTTCAGAGGCAAAGAAAGGGCGAGGGAAGGGATGTGTCTGCGTGCGTGAGGCGGGCAGAGTGGAGGCTGTGTAGGATTTGTCAAGCGATGCCAAGTATATTAAAACGATCAAAGCAAGTGTTTGGAAACGTCTCGAGGGGAAGGAACGGAGACTGGCAGCGCTGAGGGTGACACGCCGCCATGTTATGCTCCTCCTGCGCGTCTTGGATTAGGAGGAGGAGGAGGAGGAGGAGGAGGAGGAGGGGAAAGAATAGAAGTAGCCCAGAGATGATGAGATAGTCAGGATGAGGTGATACTGTGTGTGTGTGTGTGTGTGTGTGTGTGTGTGTGTGTGTGTGTGTGTGTGTGTGTGTGTGTCTGTGTGTGTGTGTGTGTGTGTGTGTAAAAAGAAGTAAAAAGTAATGATGTACCAAACCCAGCTGTGAATACGGTAAACGGGAGAGGCAAGGAGAGAGAGAGAGAGAGAGAGAGAGCTATTCTGCTGGCTGGGGCAATGAGTACATATGTGTGTGTGTGTGTGTGTGTGTGTGTGTGTGTGTGTGTGTGTGTGTGTGTGTACAAAGGAAAGCTTTATGTCCAGGTACTTCACTGAATGGAATGAGGAAGGAATCTCTACTTGAAAACACACACACACACACACACACACACACACACACACACACACACACATACACACACGCACGCACGCACGGGACAGCTGCAGTGTTTCATTAAGGTGTAAATAACCCTAATTCCAACAAAAGTCGAGCATTTGACAACAACGCAGGAGTTACGGGGTACGAGAGAGAGAGAGAGAGAGAGAAGAGGGAGACAAGCGAAGAAGAGGAGATAGGGGCAGGAAGGTAGGAAGGAAAGGTAGAAAGGAAGGGAGGGAGGGAGGAGGAAGAGAGGGGAGAAAAAGAAAAAAAAACTAGCGAGGGGACGGAGAGAGAGAGAGAGAGAGAGAGAGAGAGAGAGAGAGAGAGAGAGAGAGAGAGAATAGGCCTGCGGGAGAGGGTGTAAGCCAGCCAGCGAGTGAGTGAGCGAGAGTGGGTGAGTGGGTCCGCTTCATCAATAATAGAAAAGAAGAAAAAATATGTAAAGAAATATCGTAATAAGATTGAAGTCTCAGCGAACCGGAGGAGGGGGATTTCAAAACCTCGGAGGAGCAATATTTCCATCGTCCTGCTCCCGCGACAACACAAGGGAGGACACAATGCGGTACAACATGGGAGGGAAAAGGAGGTGAGGGGGGCGAGGGAGAGAGTGCGAGGGGAGGCGAAGAAGAACGGAAGGCAAGGAGGAAGTGAGAGAGAGGGGAGAGAGGGGAGAGAGAGGGGAGAGCGCCGATCCCCACACGACTAAAAATAACAATGCACACAATAGACGAGGCCTACCAGCTCGGGGTCACCGGCTACGAGGGCTAACAAGATTGACAGAAAACGTGTGATGAATGCCGCGCCTTCAGGGGGGCCTAAGGTATTTTTATTGCCCCCCACGCCGCCGCCGCCACGAGCACGGATGGGGTCGTGGCTCAAGTGGAAAATGACGCCTAGAATTAACATTTTGATTCCGCAGGCGATGTTTTCCCTGTGTTCTCCCTGCCCTTTCTTTATCCCGTGCACTTGAGGAGGGAGGAGGAGGAGGGAAACAAGCCTCTGTGTGTGTGTGTGTGTGTGTGTGTGTGTGTGTGTGTGTGTGTGTGTGTGTGTGTGTGTGTGTGTGTGTGTGTGTGTGTGTGTGTACACCCGCCCAAGTCCACGCACCCGCTCATTCCTTTGTGGCAGTGTGGCGGCGGAAGATAGCATTCCAAATATACACTCGGTACCGAATGTATTGCTCCTCATTCAGCGTCTAAACAGGAGCGGCGGCGCGGCACCCACACAGGTACACGCACGCAGGTCAGGCCCGCAAATAGCGCAGGAAAACCGATAAATGACAATGAAAGCGCAGCGGGGAAAGAGAGAAGCGGGGGAAGGATAGAGAGCAAGCGCTTGGAGGGGGGTGAGGGAAGAGAGTGAAGGGCGGAGAGAGCATCGTGCGTGGAGGAAGTGGGGACGAGAGAGAGAGAGAGAGAGAGAGAAGAGAGGCCTTGGCAGCCGGGCCAGCGCGGTCGTTCACCCAGCGTGGGCTGCTGGCACTGTTGCAAGGTTGCACTCGTGGCCCTGGCAGTGGCGGCCCGTCAAGGTTAGTGGAGGAAGAGCGAGGGGGAGGAGGAGGTGGCGGCGGTGGTGGTGGAGAGGAAGGGGAGAGGGAGAGAGAGAGAGAACTAGAAGTGGAGGTGGCGGAGAGGGGAGGGGAGGGGAGAGGAGAGGAGGGGAGGGGAGGGGAGGGGAGAGGGATGAGCCGCCGCCAACTGGATGACCCTTCCCCCATTCTGGTGGCAAATGAGGAAAGCTCATTAAGGCAGCTTCCGTCACCCCCCCTTCTCCCCACCACACACTGACCACCGCTGACACTAAACAAGGCACCGGTCGCCCATTTGTCTGGCCGATGCCCGCCCACTCAGCCATACAGCCAGCCAAGTCAGCCACTCCGCCAACCACACCTACAGCCAGCCACACCAACAACCCACAGCTTAAGATCCACTCAGGCCTCATCTTTTCCACCCCTGCAACGCAATACCAGCAATCCCACGCAGCCATATTGCAAACCCCATCCCTCAGCCAGTTCCTCACCCAGCCACACCTCAGCCACCCTCGCAACACCACAGTCACCAGGCAAACAACCAGACAGACACCCAGACATCCAGACACACAGCAAACACACAAACAGCCAGGCCGCCACACCGCCACCCCTGCACCGCCTCATCCGCCGCCACGCCACCAACAAGAGGAGCAAGCAGCCAGTCAGTCACCCACCCAGACAACTAATTACCAACAAGCTAACTAGACAGCTACATTGCCACTTGCCTACCTAGCCCGCCTACAAGACAGTTAATGAGCTAACCTGGCAATGCAACAGGCAACCAGGTAGTCACACAACCAAACACACCAGTGACTAGAACAGGTACTAACCAGCCACCCATCCTTCCAACTGGTTCCAAACACCCAGACACCCAAAAACAACTTGATCAGCCACAGCGCCCCCCGACCTGCCACTCCCCTGCCAGCCAGCCATCCCGCAGGAGGTACGCGGCCTGGACACCCTGCCACCCAAACATCCAGCAACCCCTAACTCTTGACCGCAGGCAGGGAGGAGGAAGGGGAAAATAAGACGAGGGAGAGGAAAATGAAAAGAGGAAAATAAAGAAAATAGTAAAAGGAGGAGGAGGAGCAAGTGGAGGAGGTGTTGCATATATTACGACTGACCAGTAAGAGAGAAAAATTATTATTGTCCATGCTATCAAAATACAGAGAGACGACTGGATATTACAAGGACTTATAGGAAAAGGAGGAGAGAGGATGAGAACAGACGCAGAGGTGGCGAGAAGGGAAGAAGAAGAGAAGGAAGAAGAGGAGGAGGAAGAGGAGGAGGAGAGAAGTAAAGAGAAAACAATGAGAAACAAGAGTGAAAAGAGTTAATTGAAGAAGGAGAAGAGAGGAGAGGGCAAAGAGGACGAAGGAGAGAGAGAGAGAGGATGATGACCAGCTTGAAAGATCATCTCGTAATACATTAAGTTGCATAAAGGATGAATAGAAGATGTACGACATTATCCCATTATTAACTGTCCCCTCCTTGCATATTAATATTTATTCATCTTCACGTTAAAAATACTTCGCTATAGTTTACTCTTGATTCCTATTGCTCGACACCACCACCACCACCACCACCACCAAACCCAACCTTCTGTAACTCCAACATGCTCCATTTTTAAAGCCCTCCACGTCATCACTACCACCACTATAATCACTACCACCACCACCACCACATGCCACCCACACCCACTCACCACCCCACCTTTTTTTAATCCCTCCCCCCTTTTACACACACACACACACACACACACACACACACCAGTCACCTCCACTCCACATACACGTCACCTCCACTCCAGTTAAAGATTACACCTACACCTCCTCCTCCTCACCTCCCTCACCACCACCACCTATACCACCAATTCCACTCATCCACCACCTCCGCCACCACACCCATCGATCCACAGCTCAACCACATCCACCACCACCACCATAACCTGAGCCCTTCCACCTCTCCACCGCCCACGAATCAGAGCTTATACTGTCTCATCCACCTGCTGCGTACCTTGCTTGTGGTGGGTGAGGCATGTCATCCACGCTCATCCATTGCTTTCATCCACCAACTCTCAACAACGTATTAAAGGGAATGACTTAACCAATGTCTTTCTTCAAGTTCTCTCTCTCTTTCTCTCTCGTTCCTTCATTTTTTCAATATATACTTTTTTTTCTTTCTTCCCCTTCTTTTCCTTCCACCCTTCCTTCCCTCCTTCCTTCCTTCTTTCATTCATTCATTCTTTCCCTTTTATATTCCTCCTACACGCATTCATTCCTTCTTCTCTCCTCCGCTACTTCATTTTCATCCTTTCCTGCTTCCTTTCACTTTTTCATACATTCATTTTAGCTCCCATCCCATTCTCCTATCCTCATCCCTTCTTCTATTGCCTATTTTCTTCTCTGGTTCTTCCCTTTCTTTTTTCCTTCCGCTCATCCTTCATTCATTCCAGCTCTCCTCAGTCCTACTCTACTTTCATCCTCCCTATCTTCTTTCCTTCCACTCATCCTTCATTCATTCCAGCTCCCCTCAATCCTAAACTCTCCTTTCATCCTCCCTATCTTCTTTCCTTCCACTCATCCTTCATTCATTCCAGCTCCCCTCAATCCTATACTCTCCTTTTATCCTCCCTTTCTTCTTTCCTTCTACTCATCCTTCATTCATTCCAGCTCCCTTCAATCCTACTCTCCTTTCATTCTCCCTATCTTCTTTCCTTCCACTCATCCTTCATTCATTCCAGCTCCATTCAATCCTAAACTCTCATTTCATCCTCCCTATCTTCTTTCCTTCTACTCATCCTTCATTCATTCCAGCTCCCTTCAGTCCTACTCTCCTTTCATTCTCCCTTTCTTTTTTTCTGTAATTCCTTCTTCTTCTGTCCCTTCTTCCCCTTTCATCCTTTATTCAGTTATGCATTTATTAAATCTTCCGTCCTTCTTTGTTGCTTTTTTTCTTTCTTCTCTGCTTCTTTCTTTGCTATCAAGATTCACTATTACTTCATTCATTCTATTACTTCCTACGTCATTCATTTTTATTCATTCAATTACTACTTCTATTACTTCTCATTCATTCTATTACTTATGTTATTCAAATTTTACCCTTTTTAACTTCCTTCCTTCTTTCCTTCCTTCCCTCCCTCCTTCCTTCCTTCTCCCTCCTGTCTTCCTTTCTTCCTTCCTTCCTTCCTTCTCCTTCCTGTCTTCCTTCCTTCCTTCCTTCCTTCTCCTTCCTGTCTTCCTTCCTTCCTTCCTTCCTTCCTTCCTTCTCCCTCCTGTCTTCCTTTCTTCCTTACTTCCTTCCTTCCTTCTCCTTCCTGTCTTCCTTCCTTCCTTTCTTCCTTCCTTCCTGTCTTCCTTCCTGTCTTCCTTCCTTCTTGTCTTCTCAGTCTTGTCTTCTCCCCGCGGTTATTTTATCTCCTCCTCCTCCTCCTCCTCCTCCTCCTCCTCCGTCTTAATTTTTTTCCTCTTTTATCTTCTTTTCCCTCTTCTTCCTACCTTGATTCACGACTCTTCTTTCTTTCCCTTCTTCATCGTGTTTATCTTCCCTCTCTCTCTCTCTCTCTCTCTCTCTCTCTCTCTCTCTCTCTCTCTCTCTCTCTCTCTCTCTCTCTCTCTCTCTCTCTGCCGAAGCCACTTTCTGCGACGCCATGGATCTGCTCTCTCCTCCCCCCCCTCCTGCAACCCCCTTCAACGCCCCCCCCCCCCACCTCCCTTTTCCCTCCCTCCCTCGTCTACAACTCCCTTCGTCTACTAAACCTCCCTCCCTCCCTCCTTCCCTCCCTTCCTCCCTCCTCCAGGTGACCCCTGCCCCACCCCCCCCAAAGACCTCCCCAACACGCTGTTACTAAGGGCTTCCGCGCTGCTCCTACCCTCCCCCTTCCCCTCCGCTGCCACTACTACCTCTCTCTCTCTCTCTCTCTCTCTCTCTCTCTCTCTCTCTCTCTCTCTCTCTCTCTCTCTCTCTCTCTCTCTCTCTCTACGCCACAACCTACTCCTTCAAGTACTTCATTGCACAATCCGTACTTCGTTCTCTCTCTCTCTCTCTCTCTCTCTCTCTCTCTCTCTCTCTCTCTCTCTCTCTCTCTCTCTCTCTCTCTCTCTCTCTCTCTCTCTCTCTCTCGTTATATTCGCGGCCAATAACGCCAACTTCCTGCCTTCTCGAGTGAAATACAACTTGGCCACAATCCTTTCCTTCCCCTGCCGCCCCCTCCTCTTCCTCCTCCTCCTCTTCCTCTTCTTCTTCCTCCCACGCCACCGCCCCCTCCCCATTCACCACCGCGACAATGGGGATTTCCTCCCATCGTAACTCCTCCTCCTCTTCTTCCTCTCTCCCTCTCTCTTCTCACCTCCTCTCATCCCTTCCTATCCCTTTTCCACCTATCAAGTTACTCCTATCTCTCTCACTTATCCCTCTCCTCTTCCTTCTCTCCTCCTCCTCCTCCTCCTCCTCCTCCTCCTCCCCCGCCTCACTTCAGGAATCCTTTACGCTTGTTGTCTACGAAAGGATTGCTCTGCCGTGTGTGTGTGTGTGTGTGTGTGTGTGTGTGTGTGTGTGTGTGTGTGTGTGTGTGTGTTATTACTTTTTCCTTCTTTTTCTTTCATTCTTGGTCTTTCTTCTTCTCGTCTTTCCCTTTCAATCGGATTTTTTTTCTATTTAGAGGCATCACCATAGTCTCTCTCTCTCTCTCTCTCTCTCTCTCTCTCTCTCTCTCTCTCTCTCTCTCTCTCTCTCTCTCTCTCTCTCTCTCTCTCTCTCTCTCTCTCTCTCTCTCTCTCTCTCGCTTCTTCACCGCTGGCGACTTCTACAGGATGAGCACAATTCGCCCTCTCCGGAGCCTCTAAAATGGCGCCTCCCTTCGTCCCTGTTCCTGCCTCGCCTCTTGCTTCCCCTCTTCCAGCCCGCCGGCGCCCCCCACGTGGTCATGACGCTCCACCCTCACCTGTGGCCTCACCTGCGCGGCCTACCTGCCTGCCTCTCGTCACTGCACAGCGCCCCTCCCTCAGCTTCACTCTCTCACGCACGCATTGGTCAGTTTGGGCTCTCTCTCGCACTCTCTTTCTCTCTCTTACTTTCTCTCTCATCTTGTTTTCTCTCTCGATCTTGTTTTCTCTCTCTCTCTCTCTCTCTCTCTCTCTCTCTCTCTCTCTCTCTCTCTCTCTCTCTCTCTCTCTCTCTCTCTCTCTCTCTCTCTCTCTCTCTCTCTCTCTCTCTCTCTCTCTCGTTTCCTCTTTTTTTTCTCTTTTTCCTTCTCCACTACTCATCCACCAAGACCTCCTCATAGTCCCCCCCCTTGTCTCTCTCTCTCTCTCTCTCTCTCTCTCTCTCTCTCTCTCTCTCTCTCTCTCTCTCTCTCTCAGCTTATCAAGACCACTTTTCAACCTCCTCCTCCTCCTCCTCCTCCTCTTCCTTCATTTCCACCTTCCCACACGTCCTTCATGACCTTGCCCTATGCCCCTCCTCCCTCCCTCTCTCAGTATCCGGCACTCTGACCCTCGCTGTTACCAAGGGCAGCGAGTCCTCATGCCCTGAGTGCCACTGGGATATCAAATAAAGGCATAGTAACCTCTCGCACACATCACCTTAGCCGCTGCACAAGGGCCGTTCTTAGTCTCCTTTCTCTTCGCCTCAGCCTCGCCGCCGCTGGTTCTGATTGTATGCCTTTTGCGCGGCGTTCCTCCTCCTCAGGGTCACGGGGCGCCGAGGTGTGGTAGCGGCGCGTGGGTGTGATGGTTCTTGGTGCGTATGAGAAGGTATTGTGAGCGGCGAGAGATGGTGCCGCAAGGACGAAGTGATATGAAAGGATGTGGTGTGTGTGTGTGTGTGTGTGTGTGTGTGTGTGTGTGTGTGTGTGTGTGTGCAGACCAGGACATTCCCAACCTAGTGATCGGCGAGGTTCAGGGTCACGGTGAGGGTCATTGTCAAGGGGTTGTGGGCGTGCGGATGGACAGACGGACGGACGGGTCGTCGGGGCTCGGCGAGGGGGCGGACAGCCCTGCATACTTGTGTGGCAGAGGAGGAAGCGCTGGCGTGGCGGCGCGTTGGCGGAGGAAGGCGGGTGTGGCGAGCAATTTGCATAGTGGTTAAGAACAATCAGATCCTCGTTAGTATGAGCTGATGAACGTTTCGAGTTGAGTGTCGGGGGAAAGGCGATCTAACGGGATGGGGAGGAGGGGGACGGCAGGCGTTCAGAGGTAACGCGAGGCACTCCGGTGGTACGCGGGGGGAGGGGCACTGGGGCACTGTGCCAATGCTGGACCTCATAACCCAGGCATGCCAGCCATACCGTTGGATAATAGTCTGTGACACTTCCCTTCCCCTCCTCTTCCTCTCGCCCACCCTCTCCCCATGTACTACCTTCTTCCGCCTCTTCCCGGTCCCCTATGCGACATTTCTCCCCCCTCGCCGCGGCTGACACGCACCACACATGCTCCGCAGGTCACCGGAGCCGATACATCCGCGGCCCGGCCGGCGGGGCCGTGTGGCAGCAGCCCTCGTGGCGCGGCGACGGCATCGCTGGCACGCGGTGATAAAGTGTCTCGGATAAGCTTCCCGCCGCCGCCGCCCGCTGACCTGCCATAAAGGGCCGGGAAGGGCACTGAGTCAAGGCTGCGGTGCCACGCTCGCCGCTGCCCGTGACGTCAAGCGGCCCTATAAGGACACCCGGGCCCTGCATGACTCACGCCGCATCGCCGCCTCACTCCACTTCATTTATTTTTTTGCGCCAACAAATAACAACAACGAAACTATTTTTTCTTGATAGTAATTACGAACAGTTTTGCTACACAAGGTTCCCGGAAGTGGATAGAGTAGAAAAAAAAGGGGGAGGGGGCGTGTTGCTGAGTGACCGGGCGAGGGCGGGAAGGGGTGGGGAAGGAAGGGATGGGAAGGGGAGGGGGAGGAGGAGCACGCGGGTGTCACGGGGAGTCACGCAGAAAGAACTCACGACGCCACATGTCACGCAAACGACCCTCCATCAAGGACACGCACGCCACCACCACCACCCTCACCACCACCACCACTGCCCCCATCACCACCACCACCACTGCCCCCATCACCACCACCGCCCCTACCACCACCACGACCTCCGCCACCACCCTCATCACCACCACCACCACCACTGCCCCCATCACCACCACGGCCTCCACCACCACCACCACGTACCCTAGGACATTATCACCAACACACCACCAGTCCACCATCATCACCTTCACCACCCACGCTTTGGCTCTCACTCACTCTTCCCCTCCCCCCCTCAACACCACCTCTCCCACCACCGTTCTATCAACACCAACACGCCATGCACCACCACCACCACAACTCAAGTCCTCGACCGTGATACACACACACACACACACACACACAATCACACACACACTCACACACACACACACGCTAACGAAGGGGGTGGAACATGCAAATGAAGCTAAAAGGAAAGACTGGGAGAACACACACACACACACACACACACACACACACACACACACACACACACACACACACACACACAACGAAAATTATGCCACAGAAATCAAGGACAATTTATCTGTTTCTTGGTCTCGCTGTCGCAGAAAGAGAAAAAGAGAAAAAGGAGAAAAAGAAAATATACAGCGCGCGGCACCATCTTGACACGCGAAAATAAGAGGAAACGAAGACAAGGAGTAGGAGAGAGTGAGATGAAAGGAAGACACAGTGGGAGAAAGAGAAAGACAGAGAAAGAGAGAGTGGAAGAAAGAACGAAGGGGAAGGAAGGAAGGAAGGAAGGAAGGAAAATAGGAGACAAGGGAAAACAGGGAAGAAGGGGGAAGGAAGAGAAACAATAGAAGGAAGAAGAGGAGGACATTAAGAGACAGGAAAGAGCACAGCAGGAGGAGGAGAGGCAAGAGAACAGGGACATCAGAAGGCGGGTTACAGTAGCAGGAAGCCTTGTTACTGGGTAAGAGGAGGAGGAGGAAGAGGAGGGAGAGAGAGAGGATACTATGGAGGACTAGGGGTGAGAGGAGGGAGGGAGGGAGGGAAGAGGGGAAGGAAAGAGGGTAAAAGGGAACGACCTTGTGTCTGGAGGGACGGGAACGCGGCCTCACTTACGAGGTTAGCTGTTATGCAACCCTCGCAGACCACCCCCCTCCTTCCCCCCTACCTCCCCCCCTCCCTTCTTCCCTTCCCTCCCTCCCTCCCTCCCCATTCACAGCCCTTCCTCCAACCATATATACTGCCCTTGCTCTCCCTCTCCCTATCTCCCTCTCTCTCTCTCCGTGCCTCCCTTCCTCCTTCCCTTTCCTCCCCTCTTAAATTCCGGCCGGCTGGGAGGGAAGGGCTAGAAGGGCGAGGAGAGAGAGAGAGAGAGAGAGAGAGAGAGAGAGAGAGAGAGAGAGAGAAAGGGGGGGTGGGGGGAGTAGCGAAAAGGAGGCTTCGAAAAGTAATTAGGAGACGGAAAATCTGCAGAAAACTTTGACACTCGCTAAAGACTCTTGAAGAATAAAAAAGAGAAGGAAAAAAAGGAGAAGGAAGACAAAAATAATGGGCAATGAATAGGAAATGAAGAAAAAAGAGACAAGGAAGAAAAATAATTGACAGTGAATGGGAAATAAAAAATAAATAAAATAATGGACAATGAATAGAAAATGAAATAAAAAACAAGGAAGAAAAATTAGTGACAATGAATGGGAAATGAAAAAAAGAAAAGGAAGACGAAAAAATAATGAGAATAGAAGCGAAAAAACAAGCAATTAACGAAAATAGAAATAAAACTAAAAATATAAAAAAAGATGAAAAAAATGTAAAAAAAAATAGTCATGATTAGAAATATATTAGATTTACGTGTAGGAAGTGAATAGGGAGTGGGGGAGGAGGAGGAGGGGAGGGGAGGAGGGAGGAGGAGGGGTGAAAAGGGCGAAAAAAATAAAGAGAGAAAATATATGTTGAAAGTTGTCGAAAGTAATTTAAAAAACAGAGGGGGCGAAAAGTGTGTGTGTGTGTGTGTGTGTATTTGGGAGAGAGAGAGAGAGAGAGAGAGAGAGAGAGAGAGAGAGATTAATACTACGTCTTAATCCATTCATTACTCGTTGACGGACATGGCAGGAGAAGAGACACTGGTAAAGGAGAAGGGGAGGAGAGGGGAGGGAAGGGAAAAGAACGAAGGGGAAGGGTAGATGCTAGGGAAGGACGTATAGAAGGAAGGGGAGGGGAGGGGAAGGAAGGGTAGGGGAGGAGAGGGGAGGGACATGGTGGTAAGGAAAGATATATAGGAGGAAGGGGAAGGGGAAGGGAAGGGGGGGGAAGGGGGGGCATGATGGTAGGGAAAGATGTAAAGGAGGTAGGGGAATGGAAGGAAGGGGAAGGGAAGGGGAAGGAAGGAGAGGGGGAGGAGAGAGGAGAGACATGGTGGTAGGGAAGGGGAAGGAAGGGGAAGGAAGGGGAAGGAAGCAGAAGGGAGGAGAGAAGAGGGACATGGTGGTAGGGAAGGGGAAGGAAGGGGAAGGGGGGTGAAGGGGAAGAGGAGGAGGGTATTTGTGTACTTTGGGTTGACAGTGACCTCCCTCCCTCAAGGTCTTGGTGACGGTAACATGTAAACACACCCTTCCTCCTTCCCTCCATCCCTCTCTCCTTCCTTCCCTTCCTCCTTACCTCCCCTATCTCTCCATCCCTCCTCTACCCATCATTCTATCCTCCATTCCTCTCTCCTTCCTTCCCTTCCTCCTTACCCCACCTATCTCTCCATCCCTCCTCTACCCATCATTCTATCCTCCATTCCTCTCCCTTCATCCATTCCTTTCTTCCGTTCTGCAAGCTTCCTCTTCATCAGTGCCTTTTCCTTCTCTCCATGCATTTCTTCCTCCCCATCTTTATTCTCACCCATCTTTCCCTTCCTCTCCATCATTTCTTATTCCTCTCACCTATCTTTCCATTCCTCCTTTTCTCTTTCTGTCCTTATTTCTCTCTCTCTCTCTCTCTCTCTCTCTCTCTCTCTCTCTCTCTCTCTCTCTCTCTCTCTCTCTCTCTCTCTCTCTCTCTCTCTCTCTCATTTATTTCAATCATCTTTCCCTCCCTAATTTTTACTCTCTATATCTCTTCATCATATCTTCCCTCCTTCCCTCCCTTCTCTCCTCCATCTTTCTTATGCTCCCCTTCTTCATTTCTCCTCTTCTTCCTCTCATTCATTTTTGTTATTTTTACGATCCTCTTTTCCCTCATCACCTTTTTTTTTTCCTTCCTTCCTTATCTCGATCTTTCTTCCTCCAGCCACGCCTTCCTTCCCTCCTCCTTCTTCCCTCCTTTGTTATACCTCACACTTTTTCTCTCCATCATTCTCGCGTTTTTCTCTCTCCCCCTCTCTCTCTCTCTCTCTCTCTCTCTCTCTCTCTCTCTCTCTCTCTCTCTTCTTCTTCTTCTTCTTCTACGTCTTTTTTTTTAATTTTCCTTCTCCTCCACACACTTTCCTCTCGTCTTATTCTTTCGTCCTCATTTTCCTCCTCTTTCCTCTTTTTTTTTTTCATTGTTTTATTTATTTGTTATCTTCGTTTCCCATTGTTATCTTTTTCCCATCTTCCTTCAGTCCATGTCTATTTTCTATCATGTTTTTCTCTTCTTTCTGTAATCTTTCCTCTTTCGCCCTCTTATTTTTCTCCCTTTTTCTCCCTTCACTCTTGAGGTTTAATTGGTCACGCCCTTTCGGTCTTTCTGTCCTTTTTTTTTTTCTTTCTCTTTTCTGCAGATTTTCGGTTTAAATTTCCATCTTTGGCGACTTTTTATTTGGTGGTCATTGATTCATCGGTCAGTCAGTCAGTCAGTCAAGTGCTCAGTCAGTCAGTCAGTCAGTCAGTCAGTCAGTCAGTCGTTCAGTCGTTCATTCAGTCAATCAGTCAGTCAGTCAGTCAGTCGTTCAGTCAGTCAGTCGGTCAGTCGCTCAGTCAGCCAGTTAATCAGTCGTTCAGTCAGTCGCTCAGTCAGTCAGTCAGTCAGTCGGTCAGTCGCTCAGTCAGTCTACCAGATTTCCTTTGTTTAACTATTCACCTCCTCCTCCTTCTCCTCCTCCTCGTCCTTCTCCTCGTCTTCCTCTTTCTCCTCCTCCTCCTCCTCCTCCTCTTCACTCCCTCTACTACTACTACTGTACACTTTCATCTTATCATTCATTCATAGTCCACTTATCTTCCCTCCTCTTCCTCCTCCTCCTCTTCCTCTTCCACCTGTTCTCTTTTTCCACATCTCGTTATTATAATCTTTCATGTTATCATCTTTCTCTTTCTCTTTCTCGCCCTCGCCCTCGCCCACATCTCACGCACTCCACATCTTGTTCATGTCCACCTACACAGCCACCCACGCTTCCTTCTCCTCCTACTGCTCCTCCTTCCACTCTTCCACCTCCTCCTCCTCCTCCTCCTTCTCAACCAGCACCATCTCATAATTATCCATTCTTTCCCGTTTTATTTTCCACTCTCTTGTCCACCACCACCACCTCCCTTCTCCACCTTCCTCTTCCTCCTAATCCTCCTCCTTCCACTAACTCTCCAAGTACCGATCTCAGTCTGCCTCGATAATGAAAGGGAAAAAAGAGCACAAAGGGATGGAAATACAACCAAAGAAGTATTGATTTCAAGCAATTCCTGAGTGCACCGACTGGCTGGCTGGCACGCTGGCTGGCGGTGAGGGAGAGGCAGGCTGGAGGAGGGAGGGAAGGAGGGTCGGGAGAGGAAAGGGAAGAGAGGAAGGAAGGAAGGGAAAGGACACAGGGAGGCAAAGAACGGGGCGCGGCAGGAAGAGGGACAGAAGGGAGAGGAAATGAGAGAGGACAAGGAGGAGAAGGATGAGAAAAGCGGGAGCCAGGAAGCGTGAAGGAAGGAAGGAAGGAAGGAAGGAAGGGAGAAAGGAAGGGAAGGATGGGATGCAGAGAGAGAGAGAGAGAGAGAGAGAGAGAGAGAGAGAGAGAGAGAGAGAGAGAGTGAGGGAAGGAAAAAGTATAAGAAAAGAGGAGTGGGCGAGAAAGAGGAAAAAATGCGATGTCGTGTGTGTGTGTGTGTGTGTGTGTGTGTGTGTGTGTGTGTTAGATAGACATGTAGAGATATGTAGATACGAGGAAAGGTGATAATGATGATAATAATGAGAATAATGATGATATGTGGAAGATTTTTTTTATCACAGTGGTTAAAAAAAGAAAAAAAAAAGAGCAAGTGTAGAAAGACAAACACGTCGACGAAACAAAACTCGTCCACAAAATGTGAATAAAAGGAATACTTGTATGATAAGGAAGGACTCTCTCTCTCTCTCTCTCTCTCTCTCTCTCTCTCTCTCTCTCTCTCTCTCTCTCTCTCTCTCTCTCTCTCTCTCACACACCCTTCTTTTTACCCCTTTACTCCCTTCCCTCCCTCTACTTTCTCTCACACCCTTCTCCCTCACCCCTTCAAACCCCCTTCTCTCCCTCTCCCTTTCCCCTCTTTTCCCCTCACCCCTTGAAATGGCCCCACACGCAACTGAGCTTTAGCCGAAGGGAGGGAAAGAGAGAAAAAGGGAAGAGGGAGGGTGAAAAAAAGGGAAAGAGAAAGGAACAGGAAACGGAAGAAGGAAGAAAGGAAAGAGAGAAGGGAATATAGGGAAATAAACGTAGGGGGAAAAATGAAAGAGAGAGGGACAGATGAAGGGAAAGAAAGGGAGGCATGAAAGGAAATAGAGAGAGGAATGAAGGGACAGAGAAGGGAGGAATGAGAGGAAGAAGAGGAAGGGGTGAAAGAAAGAGAGGGAGAGATGAAGGGAAGAAATTAGAGGGAGGGATGAAGAGAAAGAGATGAAGGGAAAAAGAGGAAAGGATGAAGAAGAAGAGAGGAAAGAAAGAGGAGAGAAAAAGAGAGAAACGAGGAGAAAAGAAAGAGAAGGATGAAAGAAGAAGAGATGAAAACAAGAGAGGGAGAGAAGAAAGAAAAGAGAAGGAGGAAAAAGGAAAGAGAGAGAAAGGAAGGGAAAGAAGAAAGGGAAGGAAGAGAGAGGAAAAGAGAGAAGGAGGAATGAAGGGAAATGAGATGGAGGAGAGAGAGAGAAGAGGAGAGAGAGGGGAGAGGAGAGAGGAGAGAGAGAGAGAGAGAGAGAGAGAGAGAAGAGAGAGAGAGAGAGAGAGAGAGAAGGAAAGGAAGGGAAAGGGAGACAGTGTAAGGGGGGGTTAAAGGTCCAGAGAGAGAGGGAGAGGGAGAAAGGAGGGGGGGCAAATGGGGGGTTGAGGGGCGGTACTCTCTGCCGGGTCTCGCCTGGAAACAAGCGAGGGGAGGGTGAGGGTGGGTGAGGGAGGGAGGGAAGGGAGGAAGGGAGAGCCATAGGGGGGAGGGGGTAAGGGGGAGGGGGGTTGCAAGTAGACAGTCTGGGTAGCGCTTTAAACGAGAGGAGAGAACGCATGCGTGCAAGGAAGGAGGGAGACGTGGACGTGGAGAGAGAGAGAGAGAGAGAGAGAGAGAGAGAGAGAGAGAGAGAGAGAGAAAATATTTATACGTGTCCTCGACTATGTATGGATGCATGTAAATTAATGGGGCGAGGGAGGGTCAGGCCGGAGTGTGCTCGACGCCTATACGCATTTTGCAAGGGGAGAGAGAGAGAGAGAGAGAGAATAAAGACAGAAAGAAAGAAAAAGAAAGAAAGAATCAAAAAAAGAAAAGAAGAAAGAAAAAGGGAAAGGAAGAAGGAAAGAGAAAATACGAAAGAAAGAGGGAAAGGAAGAAGGAAAAAGAGAGAAAATACGAAAGAAAGAGGAAAAGAGAGAAAATACGAGAGAGGAAAAATGAAAAGGATGAGAAAGAAAAAATAAGAAAAAGAAAAAAAACGAAAGAAAGAGAGAATACGTGTGTGTGTGTGTGTGTGTGTGTGTGTGTGTGTGTGTGTGTGTGTGTGTGTGTGTGTGTGTGTGTGTGTGTGTGTGTGTGTGTGTGTGTGTAAATCTGCTTACTTGGGCCGTGTGCTTGTATTTTTGTTTTTGTTGATGTTGTCTACTTTTTTTTCATATTGAAGCAAATACGCGTGCGTAAACGATGGTGTGTGTGTGTGTGTGTGTGTGTGTGTGTGTGTGTGTGTGTGTGTGTAGGTGCTGGTATTGATCCCCCATGCACCATGTTCACACACCCCCGTCAATCCGCCCACCCCACAGGCCACCCCGCACCCCACGCCCCGCCCCGCCCCGCCCGCCCCGCCCAGCCCTTCGGCCCGCCCCGCCCACCTCTTGACGCCCCCGCAACAGACACGCCGGGGAGCAAACGCACGTACGCATCATCAACAACAACAACAACAACAACAACAACAACTACTACTACTACTACTACTACTACTACTACTACTACTACTACTACTACTACTACTACTACTACTACTACTACTACTACTACTACTACTACTTCAATTACCACTACTACTAAAATCTCCTCTGTTCTCCTCAGTAACCCCGCTTCGCCAAATGATATAAAAGATGAAAACAAAAGCAAGAGAAAAACAGGAAACACACTTAAGGTCACTCATTACTGAAAAGATAATGACAGTAATTTTACCTCTATCAACAGAACTTAAATAGCAACACACACACACACACACACACACACATACACTACTTCTGGTTGGTCGGCTTTGTGTGTGTGTGTGTGTGTGTGTGTGTGTGTGTGTGTGTGTGTGTGTTGCTCTCCATTTTCCCTCTCCGTATCTCCCCGGCTTTCCTCCCCTTCTCCTCTTTCCCTCCCCTGTTCCCCTCTCCTTCCCTGCTTGCCTTCCCCCATTACCTCCTGCTTGCCTGCTTGCCTGCTCATGAAGCTCAGGGACATCCTTCACACGCAGGGGAAGCGGAATTAGCATTAGGTTACTGACGCATTGACGGAGGTTATTAGCGGAGGAGGTGGAGGTGGTGGTGGGTGGGGTTACAGTACTGGTGGAGGTGGCGGTGGAGGTGGAGGTGGTAATATTATGTAGAGTGGTAGCTGAGAGGGTGGTCGTGGAGGTGGTGGTAGTGGAGGGTGGAGTTGCGGTACTGGCGAGAAGGTGGAGGTGGAAGAGAAGGTGGTAATGGTGGTGGTGGTAGTTTGAAAGGTGGACATGGTAGTGGTGGTGGTGGTGATAGTAGTAGTAGTAGTAGTGGTAGTAGTAGTAGTAGTAGTAGTAGTAAAGTCAGTTTATATAGTACAAGAGCAATATTTTTCCTTCATTACTCACACACACACACACACACACACACACACACACACACACACACACACACACACTCGCCGTGGCTAACTTTTCTTTTCTTAATTAAAATCACAAACCTGGCGGAGCGACAATAACTGTAAATTTCACGGAACAATCATCATCATCGCCCGTCAGACGCACATGTGTACACGCGGCGCAGTCCACACACGGACACACACACACTTAAATACGCACATGAAGACGAATGTATGATACGCACGCACAAACATATTAGGAAGACGCACGAAAATACACACACACACACACACACACACACACACACACACACACACACACACACACACACACACACACACACACACACACACACCGCACTTGACTTTCCGTGGCCAAAACGAACAAAAAAAAAAAGTAAAAGGGTGATGATGGTGATGGGAGTTGATGGTGGTGGTGAAGAAAGGTGATGGAGGAGAATAACGAGGTATTGGAGGGGAGAGATGGAGGAGAAGGAGGAGGAGGAGGAGGAGGAGGAAGGGGTGGACGCTATGAAGGGGTGTCGATGAAGGGGTAGAAGGTGAAGGACTGATGGGGGATAAGGGGGTGATATGGAGAACGATGAAGGAAGGTGATGGGGGCGGGATGGAGAGTTATGAGATGGGATGATGGAGAGGAATGTAGGGGCTATGGATGGGGGAAGGGGTGATGGCTGCAGGGGTTATGGTGATGATGATGGAAGGGGTGATAGAGAGGGTGATGGAGGAGTGAAGGGGGCACGCAGGGCAAACAGGGATGCCACGTAACGAAAGAGGGTAAGAGTCTGTGCCACGATAGTAGTTTAACTGACCTTATCGTCACGGGGTCGTATTACAAGACATTTTCCCGCCCAAGAACACCTATTTGACAAGGCTTTTGCAGGAGTTGTGGGTATTTCCTATAGTAGTTTTTTGCTCCCCTCTCTCCCATCATTCACCCTCACACATCTCAACTCATCAAATCCCTAGCCAACTCATTCACACAACCGGCCTCTTGCAGACTCCTTACGTTCTTATGCTCGTATGTTCATCAGTCGTTTAACAGACACAAATGATCAAGACCCACATATCCTCACACTTCGGCGCCTACACACTCAAATTTGATAAGGCTTTCGTAGAGGTTGTGCTAGTATTTCCACGGCTAGTTTCATGAGCCCAGTGATAGTTTGGCAAGGCTTCTGTACCATGAATGTGAAAAAAACACTATTGAGATCGACTAAACTCCTTTGTGATCTGTCGAATTATTTGTTGCGAGCCGAAAGCGTTTGAGAATACGAGCGTTTGATAGAATGCTAAGAAACGCGAGATGATGAAGAGAGAGAGAGAGAGAGAGAGAGAGAGAGAATGATAAAACACGGAGAGAGAGGAACCGAGCATCATGGATCAGAAAACAAACAGAAGGGTAAAGATGTAAAATATTGGCGATTAAAAACAAGAAATGGATTTGGGCAGCGAGTAGCGGGCTTTTTTATTATTATTATTTACTGTTTTTGTGCCCTTGAGCTGTCTCCTTTGTTGTAAAAAAAAATGCGTAGCGCTAATAACAAACGGACGACTAAAAACAACAGTGGCATCCCAGGAATTGTGTGAGAAGGTAGTGTAGAAAGACGACCAGGTAGAGAGGTGATATTAGAGCTTCTACCGGGGCCAAATGGAGTACACATAACACCGGACAGAGATATGGAGGACTGATAAAGGCTGAAAATTATAATGGTGGCAGCGGTGAGGCAGAGTTCAGAGTTTCTATATGCCAATGTACGCCCGGTCAGTGATCCTCCACATGCCGCCCTTCAACCCCGACTTCGATTACGCCTCCGGTCACGTGAAGCACCGGGCGGCAACAAGGGCCAAGCAAGCAAGAAATGGAGTCACTATAAAAATAAGCCGCCCGCGTGAGTACAAGCTGGAACCGATTCTTGATTCTATTCTTTGATGGTTTGAAAAGACAGAATGATCAGAGAAAAATAAGGACATGAGGAACGGTCTCTCTCTCACTCTCTCGCTCTCGCTCTCTCTCTCTCTCTCTCTCTCTCTCTCTCACTCTCTCGCTCTCGCTCTCTCTCTCTCTCTCATCATTACCTTAACAATATCCCAATTCTCCTCGCCCTTCAGTATTTCATAACCCTGTAAGCCTCTCCATATCAGTTACCTAACCCAAGAGCCAACCTTCACACACACACACACACACACACGTACACATAGACACACACACGCACACAAGTACACATACGCATCGCCATCAGTATTACTTTGCTACTACAAACCACTACCTCTCTGGCTATTGTGTGTGTGTGTGTGTGTGTGTGTGTGTGTGTAAGTGATTGATAGGGATGTGAGTAGGTGAGAATAATGGGTGGGTGAAGGGGGAGGGGGGGTGAAGGGGGGAGGGGGTCTGGTGATGGGCAAAAGTGATGGATTGAAGGCCAGGGACACGTGTTGATATAGTGATGGGAACCAGTGTGATGGGAATGAGTGTTTGTACGTATTGTGATGGGATGATGGTGATGGTGGTGATGGATGTTGTGAAAGAGGGATATCCATTTACGTTGTTGTTTTTATTTATTTTATTTGTTATTTGTTATCTATGTCATTTATTTACGTTCTTTATGTTATTTATTCATTTACTCCACAACTAGATACCCTCCCCCCTCCTGCCCGCCCCTCTTCACTCCTGTTAGTGCGGGGGTCGGGGGGGGATGGGGAGGGGTCGGTTTTTGTCTAAAGGGAGTGATGGATTTGGGACATTACAACACTGTATCCCCTCCCTCACCCCCCTCGCCCCCCTTTCACCCCTCCCTCTCATTTCATCCTTCCCATACCTTCCCCTCCTTCCCCTCATCTCTCACCCTCATCTCCCCTACCTTCCTCCCCTCTCTCTCCCTTTCTCTCACCTTTACTTCCTCATCCCTTCTCCCTCACCTCCCTCATCCTCATTCTCCTTCACTTTCCTCATCCTTCCTTACCCCTCACCCCCTTTACCTCCCTCCCTCCCATGCACCCATCACCTCTCATCCATTACCTCCTTCATGTTCCACGCCCTCATCCACTTACCCTTCCCCCCTCCCCCCCCCTATGGCACTCACGAGGTCAGTGTCACAAACGCGAGAATTTGATAAGATACTAGAGATTCAAGGTCGTGTCAGTCGCCTTGCGTGTGGGAGGAGGGGGGAGGGGGAGGGGGTGTGGGAAAGGGGCGTGGGAGAGAAAGAGAGGGAGGGAGGGGAACGAAAGAGAGAGAGGAGGGGGACGATAGAGAGAGGAGGGGAAAAAGAGGGGCCGGGCAGGAGAGTCAGGGAGGGGAGGGGAGGGAAGGCAGGGAAGGTGAAGGGGGCGGAGAAAAAGAGGAGGGAGAGGGGGGGAAAGAAGGAAAAAGAGAGAGAGGAGGGGAAGAGGAAGGGTGTTTTTATATCCCTTTGTGTGTCAATTGTCTAAAAATTCTTGACAGGGAAAACGAAGAATCAAATAAAAAAAAATATATTAGGAAGAGATCATTTTTCTTATCTTCCTTTTCTTATGAGTCACTTCTCACACTCAGAGCAGAAGGAAGGTTTAATGTAGCTCTTCTATGTGTTGGGGGGGCTATTCTCTTTTTTTTTTTTTTTACAACAAAGGAGACAGCTCAAGGGCACATAAAAAGGAAACAATAATAAAAAAAAAGCCCGCTACTCGCTGCACCTAAAAAGAATCCAAAGCGGTGGCCTGAAAAAAAAGAAAAGAGAAGTATAACAAGGACGAAGCAAAATCATAAGCCCTTCAATAAGCAACAAACTCTACCCGCAATCATATAAGAGACGCAAATTATAAATATATACAAAAAAAAAATGCCCGCTAGAACAAACTATGCCTCTCTTTTTGGCCACTCCTTTGACCTCTATTCAGGAGCAGTAAGTAGCGGGCTTTTTTTTAATATTTTTCTTTACGCCCTAGAACTGTCTCCTTAGCTGTAAAAAAAAAAAAAATCATCACCGTTGCCAGATTATCGTACTCGTTTTAGGGTCGGAAATCGGCAGAACATAAGGCAGAGTACGACAATCTGGCAACGTTGGACTAATCAGTAAAGAAACACATGCACGATGACAATATACATAAGCAGGACGTAAGAGAAGGTCGCTGATGCCGCTGTCCAGGTGTACTGGTCTAGCGTGTGTCCTTGAGTATAGCGAATGTACTATAGCAAGGTGACGGCCGTTGCTATCCACCTCAAAACCCTTATCAGATACCCTCGTCACAATGCAATCAGCTCTCCTCCTTCTCCCCCTCCACCTCCTCCTCCTTGTCCCCGCCCTCATCTCCTTACCCCCGTCCTCCTCCTACTAATACAATACTGCTATCTCTCTCCTCTTCTCTCCTCTGCTCCTTCTCCTCCTCCTCCTCCTCTTCGTCTTTGTCCTAATGACCTATATTCTACGTCACTCTGTTTACCTCTTTCCTCCTCCTCAGTGTCACCCTACCCCGTGGACTCCAGCACACACACACACACACACACACACACACACACACACACACACCTGCAGCCTCAATGGTCCCACTCATCCACCTTTCTTGTTTGTTTTCACTCCTAATTAACCTGCTTCGTACCTTTGCTCTCTCCCCTTCCTCCCTCTCTTTCTTTCTTTCTTCGCTTGTATCTTTTTTCGTCTTACTTATCTCTTTATTTGTGTCTCCGTATCTCATTCACACCTGTTAAGTTTCCATCATGTATTCTCTCTCTCTCTCTCTCTCTCTCTCTCTCTCTCTCTCTCTCTCTCTCTCTCTCTCTCTCTCTCTCTCTCTCTCTCTCTCTCTCTCACCTTCATCTTTGTCCCTCCCTTCCCTCACCACAAAACGTTCTCATTACCCTCTCCTTCCTCCTCCTCCCTCCTCCTCCTTCTCCTCCCCCCGCACCATCACCTACTTACCTCCCTACCTACCTTGTGTTAATTAACGAATGGCACAGGTAAATAAAGAGAGACACACCACCTGCCTCCCTTCAGCGCCGGGGCGGAGATGATCGAAAATGAGGGGTTTGGGGAGGGGAAAATGACGCTTAATGGCCCCCGAAGCTGGAAGGGTAATACATTTGGTGGGCGCGAGGAAATGAGTTGCCTAATCTAATCACTGTGGGTATATATTTTGTTTTCCTTGAGGGGTCTCCGTGAGGGTTTTTTTCTTCTTATTTATCTGTTCTATGTATCACTATCCTCATCATCGTCATTATCACTTGTTATTTGTATTCTTCACTGGTTTAGAATATGTAAAAAGGACGCGATTTCACCTGTTATCATCTTCATCATCATCATCATTATCGTCACCATCTACCAAATTCGCATATATATAAAAAGACGCGAATTCAGCTCCCATCATCATCCTTGTTATCATCATTACCATCGCCATCATCACTGCTATTCGTATTTACCAAGTTTGCATACGTGAAAAGACTTAGAATCAGCTCTTATCAGCCTTATCATCAACATTATCATCGCCATTACTACTTTCATTTGTATTCCACGGGTTAGCAAATTTAAAAGAAAGTCATATTTTCAGAGAGAATCAACCACACGTATATTTAAGTCCTGATTTCCTTTTTAACACCTGACACATCTCTTATAGCCGCCACACCTGTTATAATTTTCACACCTGCCGCAGTCTTCGTGTCCACTCGGCAACACTTCCCCTCACCTGCCCTTCCATCCATCCATCTCCTACGTGAAAGATCTCTCCTCCAAACTCGTATAGTCTCAACAAAACAGCTCCAAACCCCATCTCCTCTTCCTTCTCCTTCTCCTCCTCCTCTTCTAACTCCTCCTCCTCCTCCTCCTCCTTGCCTCCCCCAGCTCGCCGCCCCGTCACTCACCCATCACCCGCCATTACGGAGTGTCCAGCGTTATTTGTGTCGACTGCTTGGTTCTCTCTTTCTCCTCCTCCTTTGGTCTCTTTCTGTATCTCTTAATGTCTGTCTTTCGGTCTCTCTGTTTTTGTCTTTTTCTGTACTTTTCTGTCTTTCTGTCTCTATTTCTGTCTTTCTATCTCTCTCTCTCTCTCTCTCTCTCTCTCTCTCTCTCTCTCTCTCTCTCTCTCTCTCTCTCTCTCTCTCTCTCTCTCTCTCTCTCTCTCTCTCTCTCTCTCTCTCTCTCTCTCTCTCTCTCTCTCTCTCTCTCTCTCTATCTCTGTCTCCCCTCCCCTATGAGTATGCCTTCGCCAGGAACAAGAGAGGCACGTGTAGGCTGCCGGCGGACAAGCGCTGCCGGCCCGCCCGCTGGGAACCCGACGACCCTGCTTGCGCTCCTCCCTCTCCTCCCCTTCCCCACCAAGGCAAGATAGCAACTGGGCGATACGCAAACTTTAACTATACTATATTCTTTTCCCTTTTATTATATAGGCTCAAAGGTTTAGTGCAACGGAGATGAGCACTGAGGCCACGCGGAGCTATATCTTATGACCCTGACTTGACCTTCACCTTTATTCACAGTTAAATGGTCACAGTTTTATGTTTTTATGTTCTAAACTCTTGAGGGCTATTCCAGCTTAATAAGAAAGCACCAAAAATACGGTAAAAACGACGCAGGAACCCACTAAATGAAGGGCCTAAGATGTAGATAGTTCTTTTTTTTTTCTTTAATGAGGAGAAACGAAATGAGAAAATCGTAATCCGCCTTATTTTCCCTGTTAAAAGTTTAGTCTTTCAAGAGGAGGGTATCAGGACACCTCTCCTCCCGAAATTGACCCCTCTTTCGGCCACCTCTTTGGATTATTTTTAGGAGCAGCGAGTGGCGGGCTTTTTTTTTATTATTGTTTCCTTTTTTTGTGCCCCTGAACTCTCCTTTGTTGTAAAAAAAAAAAAAAAGAAAAAAAAAAAGCATTCACGCCGAGTGCGACAGACCAACACAGCGGTAAGTAAACTCGACGGCACAGAACGATGATTTAAGTGGCACCAGACGTCATGAGGTCATCAGGTCAGGTCGCGTCATCAAGGTTTTTGGTGGGAGAAGAAGAAACCTAATGAAAAAAATCACTCTCCCGCAGCAGGTGTCCCAGGGCGAGGCGGCGGCGGCGTTATCATGCACCACCTGCCGCCACCGCCGCCGCGTTATCGCTCACCCAATCACGCGACGGCCGAGGCTTAATGTGAGGGACGGGGGACGACGGGGAGCGATTTCAAGGCGATCTGAGGGCGATTTGCGGAGAACTCGTGACCTCTCCTTT
>NC_066516.1:21871534-21884034 GCF_024679095.1 Eriocheir sinensis
TAGAGCCTTCAAGTTCCCAGTGTTTATCTACCGTTTACAGCACTTTCCAAATTGACTTCGAACTCCCAACCTACTATACCCCCCCACCCCACCCCCGAAGCACCCCAACTCCTCTCCTCCTCCCTCCATTCCCTCCCCCCCGAACCCTCCATCCATCCACTCCTCCTTACCCAATACCCAAACTCACCTCCCCCGTCCCTTGCCCCCTCCCCCCTTCCTCCCTTCCCTTCACCCGAAATGAAGTGGAACAGCAACCCTAATGGCATCCTCAGCAGCGGCGGGAGTGGCGGCAAGAGTAGCAGGAGCGGCAGCAGGTGAGGTAAGCTGGCTGGGCTGCATGCATGACCTAGTTCTCTGCTTTAAAACAGTACCGGCGCAGGAGAGGTCACTGTGGACGCGGCAGGAGTCCCTTGGCTTGGCACGAGGCGGGCAGGCAGGCAGGCACGGGGAGGAGGAGGAAGAGGAGGAGGAGGTAAAGAGAGGAGCGTGTGCCTGGAGGTGGGGGATGAGAGGGAGAGGGGGTAATGCAAGGCGATGGCGAGGGAGAGAAGGAGAGGGGGAGGAGAGTTAGGGGGAAGGAGTAAGGACGCGAGGGAAAGAGAGAGAGGGAGAAAGGGGGGAGATGAAAGTACTGACGGCCTGGGATGAGAGAGGCTGAGGCAAACGACCAGTTAGAGAGAGAGAGAGAGAGAGAGAGAGAGAGAGAGAGAGAGAGAGAGAGAGAGAGAGAGAGAGAGAGAGAGAGAGAGAGAGAGAGAGAGAGAGAGAGAGAGAGAGACAGAGACAGAAACCCAGACAGAGACAGAGCGCGAGAGATAGAGAGCTACACAACGACTTCCCGGCACGAAATGAACGAGGATGGACGCGGATCGTCGTAATGGGCGCGCAATGACAAACGCGTCGGGAGATAATGAAAGGAACAGATGCCGCGCGAAAAAAAGCCAAAAGTTTGAGAGTGACGCTGGGAGAGTACGAATCCAGAAAGAGAGAGGGGGGGGTGAGGGGGGGAGGGGGGGTCAATACGCGCGTCGGCCCCGTAAAAACTAAAGCGAGGATTAGCAAGGCACGTGGCGCTTTTTCCCGCAATTGCAAAGTTAAAGGGGAAAAAATTATTACAGCTCTCCATATTCTCTTCCCCCCGGCGGTACTCTCTCTCTCTCTCTCTCTCTCTCTCTCTCTCTCTCTCTCTCTCTCTCTCTCTCTCTCTCTCTCTCTCTCTCTCTCTCTCTCTCTCTCTCTCTCTCTCTCTCTCTCTCTCTCTCTCTCTCTCTCTCTCTCTCTCTCTCTACCGATTTCTTCGCCTCCTCCTCCTCCTCCTCCTCTCTTTTGCATCTTTCCCTCCTCCTATTCTTCTCCCTTCTCTTCTTCCTTTGTCTCCTGTTCCTCTCTCTCTCTCTCTCTCTCTCTCTCTCTCTCTCTCTCTCTCTCTCTCTCTCTCTCTCTCTCTCTCTCTCTCTCTCTCTCTCTCTCTCTTGCACATCTCCCTCCTCCTACTCTTCTCCCTTCTCCTCTTCCTTTGTCTCCTCTACCTTTCTTCCCTGTCCGTTTCCCTTTTCCTCCTCTCCTTTCCCCTCCTCTCCCTTTATTTTCCTTTGTCTCTTGTTCCTTCCCTTCGTTCTCCCCTTCCCGTTTTCATTTTCCTCCTCTCCATTCCCTTCCTGCAACTCTTTCTCCTCCTCTTCTCCCGTCTTCTCCAGTGGTGTGTCAGGGAAAACTATTTATTCTGTCCATCGGGAACGCTCATAGGATTGATAGTTATTTTCGGTGACTTTATATAGATACTGTCGTTACCTTATGCTGAAGAAGATCACATGGGGCAGACAAGCCACTACAGCAAACGAGCTTATTATGTAGAGACAAGCCTTTGGTTAGTCTTCTGTCTCTTTCCTTTTATTTTTTTTTATGTGGTTATTTCAGTTGCTTCTTGTCCTTTATCATTCCTTTATCTTTCCTTCTTTCTCTACTTCCTCCCTTTTCTTCCTTTTTTTTACGCAGTCCTTCCTATCCCTTTTTCTTTCTTTTCTCTGTTATGTGAAGGTCTCTCTCTCTCTCTCTCTCTCTCTCTCTCTCTCTCTCTCTCTCTCTCTCTCTCTCTCTCTCTCTCTCTCTCTCTCTCTCTCTCTCTCTCTCTCTCTCTCTCTCTCTCTCTCTCTCTCTCTCTCTCTCTCTCTCTCTCTCTTGTCCTTTTTTCTTCCTTTTTTTCTCGTTTTTTCCACATTTCTTCTTACTCCTCCCCTTTTACTCTCCTCTTTGATATACTCAGAGAACAAAAATTAGCTTTTTCTTAATTTCTCTTTTTTTCCGCGTTACCTCTTCTTCTTTCTCCTTCTTCTTTACCTTCCTTTCCTTTGACGTAATAAAAAAACAACAATTAGCTTTTTCTTCCTTTCTCTCTCTCTCTCTCTCTCTCTCTCTCTCTCTCTCTCTCTCTCTCTCTCTCTCTCTCTCTCTCTCTCTCTCTCTCTCTCTCTCTCTCTCTCTCTCTCTCTCTCTCTCTCTCTCTCATCGATCCGAGCAAGCAGTACCATCGTCATCATCAGCAGCAGGAGCGGCAGAAGCACGGTGGAGCGAGAGGTGTCACGGGGTCCAGTGGGATGCAACAGGTAGCGTTTCTGTCAGCGCTCCTTACTATCGCTCCCCCACCCACCCTGCTCTCTCTCTCTCACTCTCTCTCTCTCTCTCTCTCTCTCTCTCCTCCTCCTCTCTCTCTCTCTCTCTCTCTCTCTCTCTCTCTCTCTCTCTCTCTCACTCTACTCTCTCTTCTCTCTCTCTTCCACTTCTACCTCCACTTTTATCACATTCACTACTTCCTGCCTTCATCTCTTCCACTTTTACCTCCTCCACTTCTGTAATATCCACTGCTTCCATACCCCACCTCATCCCCCACCCTCTCCTGCCTTCAACCTCCTCATCACTTCCTCTGCAACTTTCATCCACTTAACCACCTCCACCATGTAAAAGTACCACCATCACAAAACAGCTCTCCACCGTCCTCACCATCACCATCAAATATTCTTTCTCTCCTTCTTCCTCTTCTTTCTATTCCTCCTCCTCCTCCTCCTCCTCTTCCTCCTCCTCCTCTTCACCACCAACGTCATCACCACCTTTTTACCACTTCACCACCTCCTTCACTACCATCGCCCACTCAAGCATTCAACCTATGTTCTTCTATCAAGCCTATCACCACCTCCATCACCACCACCACCATCACCACCAGTGCCTTTCATCCTTGCTGCATTCTGGGGTCACGAGGTTCAACAGGACAAGGAAGTAGTAGTAGTAGTAGTAGTAGTAGTAGTAGTAGTAGTAGTAGTAGTAGTAGTAGTAGTAGTAGTAGTAGTTGTTGTTGTTGTTGTTGTTGTTGTTGTTGTTGTTGTTGTTGTAGTAGTAGTAGTAGTAGTAGGAGGAGGAGGAGGAGGAGGAGGAGGAGGAGGAGGAGAAAGCGGAAGAGGAGGAGGGTAGAAAGAGAGAAAGAGAAAGGAAAAGAAATGCAGAGAAAGTGGTGAAGGAGGAGGAGGAGGAGGAGGAGGAGGAGGAGGATGGTTGTAGAGAGAGGAAAAAAAAGGAAGAGGCGAGGACAGAACGGTAGGGCGATGAAATTGAGAGCGGAGGAAAACAGTAAAGAGAGAATAACAATGAAAATAACAACAATAACAACAACAGCAGCTTCAATAACAACTCGATCATACGGGATAAAAAAAAAAAGGGGGATCGTGCATTATTTTATGTACATCGCGTAAAAGAAATAAAAAGAAAAAAAAATTGGTGTAAGAATATCCAATAAATTCGTTGTCGTAAAAAAGGCCGGAGACTAAAACTGAACCCGCGTATCGGTGAGTCCATATCCTGTTTTGAGCGCCGGATGGAGTTGAAGGCCTTGCGCTCGCCTCTCTTCACCTGTTATGTATTAGATGTCCTCTCTCTCTCTCTCTCTCTCTCTCTCTCTCTCTCTCTCTCTCTCTCTCTCTCTCTCTCTCTCTCTCTCTCTCTCTCTCTCTCAGGTCATCATTTTCCGGGTTTTGTCGCCTTGATTAAATATTTCTTTCGTTCTCGGTTTCTGCTTTTTCTTTTTCCTTTCCCTTTCTTGGACGTTTCTTTCCTTTTTCCTTTTATCCAATTAATTCACTTTTCTTTGGTATGTTTTTGTTTCTTTCTCTGTTTCTAGTTTTCTTCCTTTCCCTTCTTGCTTTTTCTTCTTATTTATCCACTTTTTTAGCCTTTCTGTTTGTTTTCTGATCTTATTTTTCTCCTTCCTCTCTTTCGTTTTTCTTATTCAGTTTTCTTCTTTGCTTCCTTACTTTCCTCTTTTCTCCTTTTTTATAATTTCTTAAGTGTATTTTTTTGTTTCTTTCTCCCTTCCTTCCTTCCTCTCCTTCATTCTTTCCTACTTTTTTCTTCTTTTTTTCTTTCTTTCCTACTTTCAATTTCTATTTCTTACGTTTATTTTTTCATTATTTCTTTCTCCCTTCCTTCATCTCTGTTCGGGTTTTTTCTTTCTTTCTTCCCGTCTTTCTTTCCTTTCCTTTTCTTTCTTCTTTTCTTCTTGCTTTTTTCTTTCCTCCTTTCAATCTTATTACGTTTTTTTTCTTTCTCCTTTTCTTCCTCTCTTTTCGTTTTTATTTTCTTTCATTCTTCCCGTCTTTCTTTCCTTTCTTAACCTCTTACATCTTAACATTTAATCTATTTTCTACCATCATTCTGTTTTCCTGCTTTCCTCTCGCCTTTGTTCTATACTTAGCGTGGCATTCAGTCTTTCATCGGCGGCTATTTCTATCTACATATTCATCTCTAGAATTTGTTGGTTTTCAAGTCTCTCTGATGTGTGAGTGAGTATCGGTGTGCTTGCTCTCTCTCTCTCTCTCTCTCTCTCTCTCTCTCTCTGCAACCTCTCAATTCTTTTTCTTTTTATTCTTCTTTCTAATCCGCAACCACCTCTCTCTATCTCTCTCTCTCTCTCTCTCTCTCTCTCTCTCTCTCTCTCTCTCTCTCTCTCTCTCTCTCTCTCTCTCTCTCTCTCTCTCTCTCTCTCTCTCTCTCTCTCTCTCTCTCCCGGACACACCAGGACGGGGTTGCATCAATGACCCGAGAATCAATGAAATATTCCCTCGCTCAATCCGATCCTTGGGCCGCTGCATG
Organism: Eriocheir sinensis; assembly: GCF_024679095.1. Taxonomy (NCBI): domain Eukaryota; kingdom Metazoa; phylum Arthropoda; class Malacostraca; order Decapoda; family Varunidae; genus Eriocheir; species Eriocheir sinensis. The sequence goes on from NC_066516.1 coordinate 21,876,671, forward strand.
ACCGTGAAATTTAACGTAGCAATTGTCCACCTCCCCCCTACTGCCCCCCCCCCCCTCTCTCTCTCTCTCTCTCTCTCTCTCTCTCTCTCTCTCTCTCTCTCTCTCTCTCTCTCTCTCTCTCTCTCTTTCCCTTGTTCTGCTTCTTCTTTTCTTTTTAATCTTCCTCTTCTTTCACCATACATTCACCGCGACCGTCTCTTTGTTTTTCCTCTTGCCGCCCCCCCCCCCTCTCTCTCTCTCTCTCTCTCTCTCTCTCTCTCTCTCTCTCTCTCTCTCTCTCTCTCTCTCTCAAGGTCACTCACCCAGGCATTCAGTCACTCAAGCGTCACTGGGCTTAAGAAAATGTAGGTTTGACCGAGTTCTTTCTTCGTCCTTGGCCCGGCATCTCTCTCTCTCTCTCTCTCTCTCTCTCTCTCTCTCTCTCTCTCTCTCTCTCTCTCTCGCTGCCGGCCACTCAACAAGCATGGCGTCGGTCGTGAGCCCCGGAGTGAGCTTATTATTAATACAATCTCGCACACGTATACCCTCCTCCTCCTCTTCCTCCTCCTCCTTGTTCTCTCTCTCTCTCTCTCTCTCTCTCTCTCTCTCTCTCTCTCTCTCTCTCTCTCTCTCTCTCTCTCTCTCTCTCTCTCTCTCATTTTCTTTGTCTTTCACCATTACGCACAATTCACGGAAAAGGAGGAGGAGGAGGAGGAGGAGGAGGAGAAGGAGGAGAAGGAGGAGAAGGGGAAGGAGGACGAGGAAAAGAAGGAGGAGATGGAGAAGAAGAAGAAAAAAAGGGAAGAAGATTGAAGAGGATGAAAAGGATAAAAAACCGCAAGATCAGTAGAAAAAAACAAATGAAACAAAGACAAAGAGAAAGAATAGGAAGACAAAGAGAAGGAGGAGGAGGAGGAGGAGGAGGAGGAGGAGGAGAATGCCGAAGATGAAGAGTTAAGGGAGAAGTACCACAATTGAACCTGAACTAAAGAAATCCAATCACTATTAGTATTGAAGGTGAGGGCCAGACAGACAGACGGGTAGACAGGTAGGTAGTTGGGCAGATGTGGGACAGGTAAGTATTGTTGGGCTAGGGAGATAATAAAGAGGGTGCATATTTTACCCTCTTAGTCACCCCATGAATCTTTACCGAGGCTGTGGGGATGACGGACAGGTAAAAAGGGGGATGGAAGGTGAGAGAGGGTGGAGAGAAGTGGAGGTTATGGTGGCGGAGTCTATAGGGTTAAGTTATCTCTAGAGCCCTTGGTGGTGGTGGTAGTGGTGGTGGTGGTGGTGGTGGTGGTGGTGGTGGTGGAATCTAGAATGTTGGCATATTTCTAGAGCCCTTGGTGGTGGTGGTGGTAGTGGTGGGGGTGGGGGTAATGGTGGTGGGGGTAATGGTGGTGATGGTGGTGGTACTGGTGGTGGTGGTGGTGAGGGATTGATCTGGTATTTCTTTGTTTATTCAGGGCTTCAAATGCTACAGTGTTGTGCGAGAGTGCGTTCCCCTGACACACTCGCTGGTTCATGCATGGCGGGCTGACACACTCACTCAGGCAGCCTACCTTACCCCCCCCCACCCACCCACCCCACCAGCCACCTCCGCCGCCATCATGGTCAAGGTGAGGCGTAAACGGCTTCCTGCGTTACGTTAGTTTGTGATAAAAATAACGTCTCAGTCATGACTCATTTTTCTCTGTCAACACTGCCCCAGGATGCTTCTACAACCCTTTCTTACCACGTATTATCATTACTATTAAATCTTATCGTTCGAATCCCGTACTGATTGACAAACTAATACTTTACTTGTCCTAACACACGCAAAAATAAAGCAAAGTAAAGTTTCATCTCATGTCCTCGAAGCGTTCAATGTGGATGTCTTCGGACCATCACTCAAAAATTAGGTTAGGTTAGGTTAGGTTAGATTATGTTAGGTTAGGTGAGGTTAGGTGAGGTTAGGTTAGGTTAGATTATGTTAGGTTAGGTGAGGTTAGGTGAGCTTAGGTGAGGTCAGGTTAGGTTAAGCAAACGCAATACCTTGGGGCAAACACGAATAAGGTTGACTAACGCACTACCTCGGGACAAACAGGAGCAAGAGAGAGAGATAAGTGCTGGATCGTCACCTTCAGACGATGCCCGCGGTGGATGTCAACAAGGTTACACACTATCGCGGCCTACAGTGGCGCCACACAGGGCAGGCGGCGCAGTGGCTCGCCCTCACACTAACGCCAAGGCCGCAGATAACGCATTACAGGGAATTATTGCTGACGTAAGTAAGGTTAAGTCCACACATACGTTAAGTCCACAAAAAAATAATATATCAATGTCAGCTGTTGAGGATCTGTTTTACAAAGCGTGTGAGCGGAGGAGTGCCGCGGGGCTCAGCCGGCACCCACATTCTTTCTATTATTAGCTAATGACCTCACTCAAATCCATCGCCCGACCCGTCCCTTTGCGAATGACTCTACATTTCTCAACGTCACATGAAAGACGTCCTCCTCCCCACCCGGAGCTACATAACTGCAGGAGGCGCCGCCGGGCACGAAACGCCTGTCTTTACTGTTGCTGCATGACGCGGGAAAACCTGCTGGCCTTCACTTCCATAAAAATGAGTTAATCCGACTAACGGCCAGACACGTCCCTCCGAGTGGCGATTAGATTTTTATTAATAACGTTTGATAACTCCACTTCCTTTTAAAGACCATTCTCGGCGTATCTTTCATTGTAAAGTTGGAGTGTGATTGTCATTAGCTCCACAGACGAAGACGTAAAAAAAAAATAATGAAAATCTTCACTCTTTACTATTATATCGCAGGCTTAGGGAAGTGGATGTTCTGTAGCGTCGCCATCAGTTAGACTCCCATTAATGTGCTTATGTGGCAAACAGGTTAACATTTATTTCTCACTATATTCTACTGGTAAACAGCTTCTCAGTGACAAGACTAATATGTAAGGTTGGCAAGGAGCTTAGTTAATGTATACGTGGGTCATTTATAAGCATTAAAATGAGGAATATAACCACTTTTTTGGGTGCCGTTGCAGAGGCGGTAAACAAACATCATCTGGTAATTTTTTTTTCGTTTCCCCTTCCCAGACAGACCATCTTCAGTCTCTCTCGCTGCGACGCTGGACTAATTGCGGCACCCCTTTCACGACCGCTGCTCCTCTCGTCTTGTTACAGCTGCTGAATAATTCCGTCCACCCCGCTAATGCCGCGCTCCATCTCCCGCACCAGACAAACACGAACCGATTTGTCTGCCGCTTCTTATCCACACCACAACATTTTAAACTCTCAGAAGGGGGAAGGGGGAGATGCACCAAACCATCCCTAAGGAACCAACCAACAAACTAGCACACACACGCTAAACTAAACCCCTTTCTGAACAATTCCACTGACGGAGAAAGACTTAAGAGACATTTTTTCCTCATAAGTTCTTTTATTCGTTAGTTTTAAATAAGACAAAAAGACGGGAGTGATTGAAACAAACCAACATACGCTAAACTATATAACCCTCCCTCCATTTTTTTACGATAATTGCAATGACTGAGAAACATTTTAAGAAGATAGAAAGCATACAATGGGAGAAATGAAGTGACCGAAGGAAGCAAGGAAGAGAGAAAGGAAATACAAGGTAGAAGGGAGGAGGGAGAGAAGAAACGCATGAAGTTGGAATGAACGTTGGAAAGGAGAAAGAAGGAAAAATAGAGGTTGGAAGGAGGAATATAAAGGAAGGAAAAAGGAAAAGACGTAGGGAAGAAGGAAGGAGAGAATGTAAGGAAGAAGGAAATAAAGAAAGAAGTGAAGTATAGGGAAGAGGTTAAAGACATTTTTCCTCACACTTTTTTTCTCGGTCAATTAAAAAAAAATAAAGGTTAAAAATGACGTGATAAAAAATAGAAGACGACTCAACTTTGTGAACTTGGACTACATACATACCTAGCCAGACGATCCCTTGGACAGACTCGAAACCCGCGCGTCATGGGACCTGATCTCACGGCGGAGGATCTGATCACGCCCCGCCGAGGCTCAACGCGTAGCCCCTTGACAAGACCATGACGAAGGGAGCGGCGGGGAGAGAGAGAGAGAGAGAGAGAGAGAGAGAGAGAGAGAGAGAGAGAGAGAAACGTAACCCCAGCCTCCAGTGCGCCCGTTATAGGCCTAAGACGCAACGAGGACGAGGAATGACCGGTACGGAGGCGACAATAATGATGATAATAATGATGATGATGATGATGATGGTAATGAGGTCTGCCCATCATCTTCACCAGTCTCTCTCTCTCTCTCTCTCTCCCCAACACACACACACACACACACACACACACAAGAAAAAAAAAACAATGCAGGATAATAAAAGGAAAAAAAAACAGATGACCTTATCAAAAACATCCTCCCCGGTGACCTTCATTATCTTCGATGTGTGTGTGTGTGTGTGTGTGTGTGTGTGGGTGAGATCTGACACACACACACACACACACACACACACACACACACACACACTCCATTCTTTCCCCTCCCGCAGAAATGAGAGTAAATATTTAAGGCCAACACCGCCAACGACAACCCGGAACTCGCTATCACCACCCCTCAGAACACGACCCGCCTTGCTGTTCACACCTGTTGATGAGTGCAATTACCTGGCACTTACAACGACCCAAGTAAGGCATTAGTGAGGCAGCGCGATGCAGAGGCTACGGTGGAGGACACATTGACTAACGATGATATATGAGTAAAAAATGAAAACACAAGATTTTGCAGTATAGCCAAAAAAAAGGGAGAGGACACTAACGATGAAATATGACAAAAAAAATGAAAACACGTAAGATTCTGCAGTATAGCCAAAAAAAAGGGGGAGGATACGATAAAAGAACGCTTAGGACATCAGTGAAAAATTTAAACTAGGCTCTAAATAAGAAAGATTCAGTTTGTTATGACGAGAGGAAGATGATGTTTAGAGTAGTGAATTTGAGGATGGTAAAAAAGACGCAAAGAACATTGGAATAAAAAATAAAACTAGTGTCTAAATTATTAAAAAAAAGGCTCAGTGTTATGACGAGAGGAAGATGATGTTTAGAGTAGTGAATTCGAGGATGGTAAAAAAGACGCTAAGAACATTGGAATAAAAAATAAAACTAGTGTCTAAATTATTAAAAAAAAGGCTCAGTGTGTTAGGGCGAGAGGAAGATGATGTTTAGAGTAGTGAATTAGAGGATGGTGAAAAAAACGCTAAGAACATTGGAATAAAAAATAAAACTAGTGTCTAAATTATTAAAAAAAAGGTTCAGTGTGTTATGACGAGAGGAAGAAAAAGATGTAAAAAAGGGAACAGGAGAATGAGACGAGTTCGATTTTCCTATTGGTGGTGACGGAAGAGGATGGAGGAAGAGGAGGTGAAGAAGGAGAGGCGAACATCAAGGCACCTCTCCTCCCGAAATTGACCTCTCTTTTGGCCGCTCATAACTTTTGTCTCCGTGGGAACAGCGATTAGAGGGCTTTTTTTCTTTACCCTATTTTCGTTACCCTTGAGCTGTTTCTTTAGCTGTTAAAAAATAAAAGCAAGTACAAACAGAGACAGACAGACGGACGGACGGACTGAAAGGAGAGCTATCGGTTTCCCACACCCAAACGACCGACGATGTGATTCTTATTCCAAGACGCTCCCATCCAACACGATTCTTCTTTTTGTGCATAGTCGTTCCACTCCGCCTCCTTCTCCTCCTCCTCCTCCTCCTCCTGACGCATGCGGACCCACTACCCCCAACGCTAACCCCTCCCTCACCCTCCCCTTATCTTTTTTTTGCGTATTTTCAGTATAGTATCGCTCCCCATCTTCCTCCTCCTCCTCCTCCTCCTCCTCCTCCTCCTCCTGACGCATGCGGACCCACTACCCCCAACGCTAACCCCTCCCTCACCCTCCCCTCATCTTTTTTTTGCGTATTTTCAGTATAGTATCGCTCCCCATCTTCCTCCTCCTCCTCCTCCTCCTCCTCCTGACGCATGCGGACCCACTACCCCCAACGCTAACCCCTCCCTCACCCTCCCCTTATCTTTTTTTTGCGTATTTTCAGTATAGTATCGCTCCCCATCTTCCTCCTCCTCCTCCTCCTCCTCCCCCTCCTGACGCATGCCCCCAACGCTAACCCCTCCCTCACCCTCCCCTTAATTCTTTTTTTGCGTATATTCAGTATAGTAACGTTCTCCATCTTCCTCCTCCACCTCCTGCCTCTCCCCTTGACACGCGGGCCCAGCACTCCTCCACCACTCCCCCCCACATAATCTCACTTTGCGTATATCCACTCCAGTATCACTCCACTCCACCTCCTCCTACACCTATCATTCCCCCATACCACAAGCGAACCCAATACTCCCAACATTCAACCCCGCCTCCACCCACTCCATAATCAGTATTTGCGTATATTCACTCCAGTATTACTCCACTCCACTCCTCCTCCTCCTCCTCCTCCTCCTCTTCTCTGCTCCACATGGCCACTGCAAACTCACTAACCCTTCCATCCACACCCACCACCTCCACCACCTCCACCATCACCACCCCCACCACCACCACAAGGCCAGCTCCAAGACCCACACTGTCCCCGTAACTCACAAACTCCTGACTCACTTTTCTCTCTCTTTCTCTCTCTCCCTCACTTTCTCTCCTCCCTCCCTCACCTACCAGTTATCCATCCATCTATCCTCCTGCCCCCTCCCTCACCCCCTCCCTCTCCTCCCCCTTTTTCTCTCCCTTCTCTCCACTGTCATTTCCACAACTTTACTCCTCTCTCTACTTCTGTGCAAATAGTAGTAGTAGTAGTAGTAGTAGTAGTAGTACTGGTGGTAGTATAGTAGACAGCCCTTTGTAGCTCTAATATCTCTCTCCCTCTCCCCCTCTCCCTCTCTCTCTCTCTCTCTCTCTCTCTCTGGCGGGAGGAAACTCTCTAATACTCTCTCACCGGCACTTGAACATGACATTCGCGTCCTCCTCCTCCTCCTCCTCCTCCTCCTCCTCCTCCTCCTCTCTCTCCTCTCTCACGCGGATAAAAGATACATCACATTGCTCTGTGCACATACCCACTTCGAGAGAGAGAGAGAGAGAGAGAGAGAGAGAGAGAGAGAGAGAGAGAGATGAAAGTCAACGCGGCACGGAGGTGAGGAGGAAAGAAATGAGGGGAGGAGAAAGAACCCGAGAAAAAGTAAAAGGAAGGAAAGGAGTAACTGATGGCGATGGAATATTACGCAAAATATTTTCAGGAGTGTGAGAATGAACACGAGGGAAAGAAAGAATGGGAGGAGGAGGAGGAGGAGGAGGAGGAGGAGGACGAGGAGGAGGAGGAGAGTGGATGAAGCCGTACCAAAAGAGAAAACAAAAAAAGGACGAGGAAATTAAGCA
>NC_066516.1:21889034-21894034 GCF_024679095.1 Eriocheir sinensis
CCCGCCCTTGTGCCGCTTCATGAGAGAGAGAGAGAGAGAGAGAGAGAGAGAGAGAGAGAGAGAGAGAGAGAGAGAGAGAGAGAGAGAGAGAGAGAGAGAGAGAGAGAGAGAGAGAGAGAGAGAGAGAGAGAGAGTCTTTCCTCCCTTCCCTCCTCCATCCCCCTCTTGTGGCTTTCCTCGTTCTCCAATAGCATTAAAAAAAAAAGATAGAAAAAATATGAAAGTGAAACGAAAAAAAGTGAATGAAAATAAAGGAATTCAGAGTAACCTTGAGTGTGTGTTCTTGTATCTGGTAACACTGTATTGTGGTGGGGCGTGAGAGAGAGAGAGAGAGAGAGAGAGAGAGAGAGAGAGAGAGAGAGAGAGAGAGAGAGAGAGAGAGAGAGAGAGAGAGAGAGAGAGAGAGAGAGAGAGAGAGAGAGAGAGAGAGAGAGAGAGAGAGAGAGAGAGAGAGAGAGAGAGAGAGAGAGAGAAGGGATTGTATAAAAGGCAAAGGGAGGAAAAGAAAGAAAAAATTGAAAGGGGTGAGAAGTAGAGAAGAGGAGGAGGAGGAGGAGGAGGAGGAGGAGGAGGAGGAGGGGGAGGAAGAGGAGGCGGAAGAGGAAGATCGAAGATTAGTGAAAGAAAAAATGCTATGAGAAGGGGGAAGAGAGAGAGAGAGAGAGAGAAGAAAAAATGGAATGTGGACGGACCACACGGATTAGACAGGGAGATTTTAGAGACCCGAAGAGGAGGAGGAGAAGGAGGAGGAGGAGGAGGAGGAAGAGGAGGAGGAGGAGGAGGAGGGATTAGGACTACTGGAACTTCAATAACCTATACGCAAAGCTTTTATGAATGGAGGCCGCAGCTTGAGGTGGAGAGAGAGAGAGAGAGAGAGAGAGCGAGACAGAGAGAGAGAGAAGGGGGGAGGGGGGCAGAGAGAGAGGACGAGGAGGAGAGGACAAAATAAAGCTGCAGGCCGAGAGAGAGAGAGAGAGAGAGAGAGAGAGAGAGAGAGAGAGAGAGAGAGAGAGAGAGAGAGAGAGAGAATGGAGGCAACTAAAGCAAGGAGGAAGCAACGACCGGAAGGAAAAATGAAAAAATAATACTCTCTCTCTCTCTCTCTCTCTCTCTCTCTCTCTTCGCCTTCCCCTCTCCCACCCACACACACACACACGCAACACCTCAAACACGACCAAACGAACACCACAACACAACACAACAGGTACAGGAACACAGACAATTTATACAACACTTCTACACTTCACTAGAGCACATTAACACTTCAGTACACTAACACAACGCGATGAACCCCCCTCCCTCCCCCCCCCCGCCATCCCCCCACCCGGCTCCCGCAACATCAGCCGAGCAAGCAAAATAACGCCAAGTGGAAGCAGATTAGGGAATTATGGGACGGTAAACTCAGGTAAATTAAAGGTACGATGAAGTGGCGATCAGTATTTAATTAAGGAGCGACACAGACGGGATGCAGTGAGAGGCAAAGCTATCGTAGTGTGTGTCTGAGATAAGAGAAGGGAGGAAGGGAGGAAGGGAGATAAGCAAGGTTGTAGGGAGAGAAGAAAGGGGAGGAGAAAAAGAGGGAAGGTCAGGGAAGGAAAGGGAGGGAGAGAGGGAATGAGAGAGGGAGGAAAAAGGATAGGAAGGAAACAACAAGGAGGGATGGAAGGGAGAGATAAGAGAAGGGAGGAAGGGAGGAAGGGAGATAAGCAAGGTTGTAGGGAGAGAAGAAAGGGGAGGAGAAAAAGAGGGAAGATCAGGGAAGGAAAGGGAGGGAGACAGAGGGAGTGAGAAAGGGAGGAAAAAGGATGGTAAGGAAGCAACGAGGAACGGTGTAGAGGGGGAGGAAGAGAGGAAGGAAAGTAACAAAGAAGGAAAAATAAAGGAAGAGAAGGGACGGAGGCTAAGAGAAAAAAGGTGACTATGATACGAGAACCTGTACTATTACTACTACTACTACTACTACTACTACTACTACTACTATTACTACTACTACTACTACTACTACTACTACTACTACTACTACTACTACTACTATTACTACTACTACTACTACTACTACTACTACTACTACTACTACTACTACTACTACTACTACTACTACTACTATTACTACTACGGATACCTCCACTCATGTTTATTTTCCCGACACATAATCATGGAGGGCTCCATAGCTTGGAGGTAATTACCCCCAACTCTGTTCGTTAATGACTGTGGCATCCAACCATATCGCTAATACTACCTGACACTAAATCACCTATCATCTAATACGTCTAGATCCCCCTTTCCTTTCCAACTCAAGTCACTCCCGACCCACCCTAATGTCACTCTCCACCACTGTGGCTTCATAGTCCATATTACTACTACTACTACTACTACTACTACTACTACTACTACTACTACTACTACCACTACTAATATTTATAACACTAATACTATGTACTTATCAATAATGCTAATAACGAAGCATAGTAAAACATGAGCATAAAGAAGAAAAAACAAGAACATCATCTACAATAAAAACCACCACCTTATCCACCAAGAAAACAACAACAATAACAACAACAACAGCCGATACAAAAGGACAATAATATTATATGAAACACCATTAACATTACATAACCAGACCTTTTACTCTCTCTCTCTCTCTCTCTCTCTCATCATAAGAAACCCCAACCAAATCAATTACAGCACAAACACGCCGAGACACAAACCCAACAACACATTCCACAAAACAAACAGACAAACAGACAGGATCACCGGTTGGTTCTCCACAAGGCAACCAGACGCGAAAGAAAAACAAAGAATAAAAATGCACCTAAGAACGGCAGAAACGCAGCCCGCGCCTAAAAAATGAAGAGAGATGTAAAATAAAACGAAACCTGCCGTCCCTGAATTAACTAACAGGCAGAAGAACACAACAACCCACTCAACGGGGAGGAGGAGGAGGAGGAGGAGGGAACATGTGGGAGATGGCGAGAGAGGGAAAAGAAACTGAGGAGAGTGTAGATAATGAAAAAGGGAAGAAGAGAAAGAAGAGGAAGAGTAGGAGGAGACGAGGGAACAAGCTGAGGAGAAGAGTGTGTAGTTAACGAAAAGAAGAAGAAGAGAGAAAAGAGGAAGGATAGGATGATGACGAGAGAGAGAAGGATGGGGGAGGAGGAGGACGAGTAGATGACGATGGGAAAGAGAAGGAAGAGGAGGAGTAACATGACGAAAGAATAGGTAGACGGAGGGGAGGGACGAGTAGATGACGAGAAAGTGTAGGAGGAGGAGGAGGAGGAGGAGGAGGGCGAGTATGCGAATGAATGACGTGGAGAAAAAGGCGGAGGAGGAGGAAAACGATGAGGAGGATAGAGAGAACGTGAGCAAAAGGACTAGGAGGAAATGATAACGATAGGAAATAGGGAGGGAAAGCAGGACGATGATAGGAAGAAAAAGGGAGGAGTAGGAGGAAGAAGAAAATAATGGAGAAGGAATAAAAAGAGATGGATAAAGTAGAAGCGAAAGATGAGAAGGAAAAGAAGAAAGAAAGGATGTTAGAATTTTGAGGGTTTTGACAATGCAGAGTAAAAGATATAAAAAAAAATTAGACAAGGTAAAACAAGAAATAAAACAATAGGCCATGATAGTAACACACACACACACACACACACACACACACACACACACACACACACACACACACACACACACACACACACACACACACACATCCGCCTCTGCCTTTTAGCTTTATGAAACACAATAACACAAAAAAAAGTATATTCATAACTGATGCAACACTTAAAACAACACTTCTTTTTATACAACACGTACGCAACAAAGAGATACGGATACAGAGATAGAGAAATAGATAAATAGATAGACAGACAGACATAGCGAGGGATACATATGAGAGTTATTGGACGGATGAAAATGAAATAAAAGGGAGAGAAAAGATATGAAAGGAGAAAAAATGAAAGCAAGACATGGGAGTCAGACAGAGAGATATATAAAGAAAAAAGAAGGAAAAAAATGACAAAAAAATAAGAAAAATATCATGACACACACAACGGATGACCGCGGATACATTAGTGATGCAACACACGCACGCACACACACACAAAAAAAAAACAAGGTAAGGGAAAATCAAAACCAATGTAACACTAGATAAAAAAAATAAAGGAACACGAAAGAAAGCGAAAGGAACAAGCTCGCGGGAGAATACCTCAACACACACACACACACACACACACACACACACACACACACACACACACACACACACACCACGGATAACCACAAATACAGAAGAGTGAACCAAGACAAAGAGAAAACAACATTACAATTAAGAAAGAAAGAGAAAAAGAAGGAGAAAGATGAAAGCAAGAGGGGAAACTAACGGAAAACAAAATCGCAGCACACACACACACACACACACACACACACACACACACACACACACACACACACACACACACACACAACAGATGACAAATACAATGGAAAAGGGAACAACACACAGAACGCAATATAACAGTGAAGAAGAACACACACATCAACACAACGCTAAATAAAGAAACACACAGATGAAGGTGATAGGAAGAAGATGAAGCCCTCGGAATAAGAAGAAGTAAATAAAGCCGAATCGCAGCAACACACTTTGAAGGTTTTGCCGCCCCCTCACCCACAACACTGTAACACACTTCCCAATAGTTCCAGGGAATGAGTATAAAGAAAGAAAGAAAGGTTAGACGAGTTCCGGGGACTGCCAAGATAGAAAACAGCGTGACATTTTTATGGGGACAAGAATAATGTTGAGAGACATGATGCAGATATAACAACAACAACAACAACAACAACAACAACAACAACAACAACAACAACAACAACAACAACAACAACAACAACAACTACTACTACTACTACTACTACTACTACTACTACTGCTGCGAGTATAACAACAACAACAATAACAACACCAAAAATGAAACACACCACAGAAAAACAAATTACAAAAA
>NC_066516.1:21896534-21899034 GCF_024679095.1 Eriocheir sinensis
AGAGAGAGAGAGAGAGAGAAGAAAATCGGATAGGAAGCTGGAGGGAGGAAGGAAGGAAGAGTGGAGGGGAAGAGGAAGGAGGGCATGCTGGGATTGGATGAAGGAGGAGGGAAGAAGGAAGAAGAGAGAAGAGAAATGGCGGCAGAAGAGGATGGAGGTAAGGAAGAGAAGCTGCAGAGAGAGAGAGGTGGAGGAAAGAACATGGAAGAGAAGGAGGATAAGAGGGGAGGAGGAAGAGGAAGAGGAAGAAATAGAGGAGGAAAATGGAGAAGAGGAAGTGAAGGAAGCAATAGAGGAGGAAAGAAAAGAGAAGGTGGAGCAAAGAGAAAAGGCTTAAAGGGAGAAAGAGGAAGAGGAGGAGGAGGAGGAGGAGGAGGAGGAGGAGGAGGAGGAAGAGGAGGAGGAGGAGAGGTGAGGGGAAAAGAGAGAATTTACGTGAGTTTACAGCTGTCCAACCCTTAACCTTCCTCCTCCTCCTCCTCCTCCTCTTACTCTGGGTCACGGGGGCATCATTAGCAGCAGCAGCCACGGGGTAACCTTCCCCCTTGTGACCTTCAGACGGTTTGCCTTGAGACGAAAGAAAAGAAAGAGGAAGAAAGAGAACCGCAAGAAGAAGAGGAGGAGGAGTTGGAGGTGGAGGAGGAGGAGGAGGAGGAGGAGGAAGACCAAAATAAGAGTAAAGAAGAAAGTGAGGAAAAGGGAGAAAAAGAGGAGGAGAAGAAAAGGAGAAGAAGGAAGAAGAGGAAGAAGACCAACATATAGTGCAGATAAAAGGGAAGAAAACGAAGATAAAGAAGTGGAAGAAAAAGAAGAAGAAGAAGAAGAAGAAGGAGAAGAAGAAGAAGAAGAGGAGGAAGAGAAGGAGGAAGAAGACCAGCAAAGAGTCCAGACGAAAGGAGGAGAGGCGGCGAAGGAGGAGGTGGAAAACGAAATAAACAAAATAGACAGAAGAAAACGAAGAAAAGAAGAGCAAGAAGAGGAAGAAAAGTCGGAGGAGGAGAAGGAGGCGGAAGACGAAGACAGAAAGGAAAACGAAGAAAAAGGAGGTGCAAGAAGAAGAGAAGACAAAGGAGGAGGAGGAGGAGGACGATAAAGTAAACAGAGAAGACAAAAGAGGAAGGAAAATGGAGTGTGGGAGTGATGGATGACCAATTAAACCCTGTATCCAACCCTATCTTTAACCCCGTATTTACCCCCCCCCCCGCCCCCCCCAACCCCTGTGTTTAGCGCGGGAACAACGCTGATGACGGAAGAAATTCGAGTTTATTTGTAATTAAAGTTGCAGAGAGAGAGAGGGCGAGGGGGAAAAGGAGGGAGGGAGCGTCGACCCCGGGAGCGGACACCCTGACGTGGCGGAGGGCAGTCTGGGCCGCGGCAACAGGGGGGGCAGGGGAGGAGGCAGGGGGGAGGAGGCAGGGGGCAGGGGGCTAGTGGCGGACCTCACGGCTAATTGTGTTTGTGCGGGTGTCGCCATTGTAGACTTGTGAAAGGGAGGAAGAGGAGGAGGAGGAGGAGGAGGAGGAGGAGCTAGAGCCAGAGAAAGACAATTATTCATATTAATCACAGTATATATAATAGGCGAAGGGGATGGAGGAGAAGAAAGTAGAAGGCGATGTAGAAGGAGGCGAAGAAGAAGGAGGAAAAGAAAAAGGCGGCGAATCAGTAATTGTATTTTCTTCTTAAACTCAGTGCGATAGGTAGACCCGGAGGAGTACAAAGGAAAGGAGGAGGAGGTGGAGGAGGAGGAAGAGGAGGAGGAGGAGGAGGCGGAGGTGATGGAGGACGAGGAGGAGGAGGAGGAGAAAAGAGAGAAGGAAGAAATATGGGGACAAGGAAAAGAAGGAAAAAATAATGAGGCCACAAATTTAGTCAACAGTTCACGGTTAAAAATACGAGACAAAGACGAGAAAGTACGACGGTGCCTCCTCCGCCTCTGCCCCTCACCCCCTCACCCCCTTCCCCCTCCCCCCTTTTTACCGCCTACAACCTATATATACACACAAAGATGGAGGAAGAAAACACTCAGATCGATAAAGGAAAGCTGGAAGGGTTTACACAGCACAAGAATGATGAAGGAAGTTATAGAAGCAACACATTAGGAGGAGGAGGAGGAGGAGGAGGAGAGAAGAACAGCACATCTGAAGGTTATTACATCACAGGAGAATGTGTTTACGTAAAGTGTCTCATCTGATGGCGGCTCCCTGTCTGTCTGTCTGTCTGTCTGTCTGGTGAGGAAGAGGGAGGAGTAGACGGGAGTGATTCAGACGTGAGAGGGAAGATGGATGGGAGGGAGGGAGGGAGGTAGAGAGGGGAAGGAAGGGAGGGAGGGAGGTAGAGAGGGGAAGGAAGGAAGACGGAGAGAGAGAGAGAGAGAGAGAGAGAGAGAGAGAGAGAGAGAGAGAGAGAGAGAGAGAGAGAGAGAGAGAGAGAGAGAGAGAGAGAGAGAGAGAAGGGGTTGGGGGGTCAATGTACTCACAAGCTCCGTCAGTCAGGCAGGAGG
>NC_066516.1:21901534-21909034 GCF_024679095.1 Eriocheir sinensis
AATCAGAGGAGAAAGGGCGATAAGAAACCTGATGACGCAACCCACTGTACGAGGGTAACTTCTGGGCGAACCTTCCGGAGATTCGGCTGGGATGGGAGGAAGCGGAGGTCGGCACAGGAGGAGGAAGAGGAGGTGGACTGTTGGTAGAAAGCGAGGAAAAGACGAGGGCGAGAAAGGAAAGGTAGATAGAGGAAGAGAATGGTTAAAGAGGAAAAGAAGGCGAAGAGGAAAGAACGGTAGAAGAGAAGTGGTGATGTAAGTAAGAGGAGGAAAATGATAGTAGAAAGAGAAAGGTAAAGAGGAAGAGGAAAAGAATGATTGTAGGAAAAGAGGAAAGGAAGGCGAAGAGGAAAGAACGGTAGAAAAGAAGTAGTGAAGTATATAGGAGGAGGAAAATGAAAGTAGAAAAAGAAGGGGGCGAGGAAAGGTAGAAAGATGAAGTTGTGAAAAAAGAAAGAAAAAGCTGGGTTTGCAAAGAACAGGTAACGAAGGAAAGGGAAAAAGATAAAAGAGTTGAAAATGGAAAAAGAGGAAAATAAGTACAGGTGAAGATAGAAGAGAAAAAGGAAGGAATACAGAAAAGGAAGAGGGCGGTATATTTCGTGAGAAGATGAAAGAAGAGAATAATAGAAAGAGTAAAGGGGGCAAGGACGAGGAGGAGGAGGAGGAGGAGGAGGAGGAGGGAAGGAGAACAGTGAAGCAAATAGAGTTGGACGGGAAGAGGAGAGATGCGAAGGTACGGTAAGGAGGAGGAGGACGAGGAGGAGAGGGAAGAGGGGCAATGCAGTGAAGAGGAGGAGGAGGAGGAGGAGGAGGAGGAAGTTAACGTACATAGAGGTGAAGATAGTCGAGGCAGTGACAGAGGGTAGGTAAAGGAGATGAAGAGGAAAGCGAGGGCGAGAGGAGGAGGAGGAGGAGGAGGAGGAGAGTGCGATAGAGGAGATGAAAGCCTGGATGGAGGAGCAAAGTAGACGAGATGAAAGAGGAGAGAGGAGGAGATGAGAGAGGGAGGAGAGACGCTGTGGAGATAGATGAGAGAGTAAACAAGGAAACGAAGAGAGAGGAAAGATGATGATGAGGGTGAAGGAAGAGGAGGAGGAGGAGGAGGAAGAGGAGGAGGGAGAAGATGAGAAAGCAGAGGAGATGAGAGAAGAGACAAAGGAGAAGAAGGGAAACAAGAGGAGATGAGAGAGAGAATACACTGGAAGACAAGGAGGAAGGAGAGAGAGAAAGATGAGAAGGAGAAGGAGGAGGAAGGAGAGATGATGATGATGAGGAGGAGGAGGAAGAGGAGAAGGAGGAAAGAGAAACGAAGGAAGGAAGGCAGGAGGAAAAGAGAGTATCACGAATAAGGAAGAGGTGAAGGGAGACGATATATAACACTCAGGGTCAAGGTTGGGATAAGTGAGGGGAGGAGAGGTGGAGGGAGGGAGGGAGGGAGGGGATGAAGAGGGAGGCGTAGTAGTGATGGTGGAGGTGGTGGTGTTGAATCACGGTGTCGTCATGCAGGAGTGAGTGTGGAGGAGGAAGAGGAGGAGGAGGAGGAGGAGGAGCGGGGAGAGAGAGAGAGAGAGAGAGAGAGAGAGAGAGAGAGAGAGAGAGAGAGAGAGAGAGAGAGAGAGAGAGAGAGAGAGAGAGAGAGAGCACCAGCCTCACCACTCTCCTCCCTACACACACTCACTTCACCCAACCACCGCCCGGCATATCTTACACCTGGCCTCAGTACGCTGGCTGAGAAACAGTTAATTAACGCTCTAATTAAGGTACCGTTACCCTTAATTCACCTGCTAGTCTCGACACTCAACATATATAAATATAATTATATATTCTTTTTCATGTCGCTTTGAAACTGAGAAATTACATTTGCTACTGCTGCTGCCGCTACTCCTTTTTTTTTACACAACCGGAAGCACTTAATGGAAAACAACAAATAAAACAAAAATGACCGCTAGGCACTGCGGCGGTAAATTTCGAATGTAGTGTCTTGATGCTCGGGTAGCGGGCAGGAAATGCAGGCAAATGAAGGACGTTCCAGAGTTTACCAGCGAAGGGATGGAGGAGTGAAGATGCTGGTTGAGTCTTATATACGGGATTTGGCTGGCATAGGAGAGAGCTAGAGTAGAAATTCTTGTAATGGTGAGGCGCGAGAGGAGTAGAGGCATGTAGTTATCAAGTTCAGATGAGGAGTCAACATGAAAATATCGAGAGAAAATAGAAAAGCAATATTGCGGCGAAATTTAACAGTTGAAATTTCAGGAGTAAAAGAAGATGGAAGCTGATGAACGAAGAGGCGTTGTGTGTGGAGCCCCTCCACGCCCGAGATGAATACTCCATGCCAGGGCGGACGAGGCACTTGTACATGGATAGCATCTAGGAGGGGAAAAGACTGATGGCAACGATACAAAACGCCTAACCTACTACTACCAATACTACTACTAATACTCCTACTACTACTACTACTACTACAACTACTACTACTAATTCTACTACTACTACCACTACTACTATTACTACTACTACTTTTACTACTACAATCACAGCCTCGGCAGGTGTGCATGGGCGTGCAGTGAGGTGAGCCTGGCCACAAGCGGCGCCGTGCGTGTCACTCCCGGCAAACAGGCGAGGGAGGGAAGGAGGGAGGGGGGCGGAGAGGCGGGTTGACTCAGCCGCCTCGGGCTGTGGGGGGGCGGGGCGGCGTGCTTGGGGAGGCACCGCGTACACACACACACACACACACACACACACACACACACACACACACACACACATACACACACACTGAGAGAGAGAGAGAGAGAGAGAGAGAGAGAGAGAGAGAGAGAGAGAGAGAGAGAGAGAGAGAGACTCACAATAAAATATCAAAAGGGATTTGTAGTAGAAAAAAGTGGAAGTGGTAAAAATATCTTGCACAAACATTTATCTTTCATATATATATATATATATATATATATATATATATATATATATATATATATATATATATATATATATATATATATATATATATATATATATATATATATATATATATATATATATATATACACACACACACACACACACACATACATATACTGTATCACAGTAATGCGCAAAGCAACAATAAGATACGAAACAAGAAAAGTTTTACATATGAAGACACAACACAAACACTAAATAAACAAAACAAATGTGGGCAGACGCCGCTGCATAAATAATGTGAAGCATAAAATTAAAGGAATTAAAAAACCGAGCTCGTGGAATATTAAGCAGGGAGGTAAAAACAAACAATGGCAATGGAGGGGCGGCGGGTAATGTGTATTGAGTAATGGGACAAAAAAAAGTGAGGGAAGGGGAGGCCGCGGCCCCGCGGGAAATGGGAAAAGAGGGGACGGGGAAAGAGGGGAGACGGCGTAAAAAATTAACAACTATGGCGGACGGGGAGAGAGAGAGAGAGAGAGATGCTGTCAGTGGAATCTGATGTATGGAATAATTACTTCTACATTCAAATCACACTGTCAAGATGTCAAATTCTCTCTCTCTCTGTGTGTGTGGGTGTGTGTGTGTGTGTGTGTGTGTGTGTGTGTGTGTGTGTGTGTGTGTGTGTGTGTGTGTGTGTGTGTGTGTGTGTGTGTGTGTGTGTGTGTGAGAGAGAGAGAGAGAGAGAGAGAGAGAGAGAGAGAGAGAGAGAGAGAGAGAGAGAGAGAGAGAGAGAGAGAGAGAGAGAGAGAGAGAGAGAGAGAGAGAGAGAGTGTTTCTGCCTGTCCTCTGTTTTTGACCCCTGGAGCATGCACTGTATTATTCATTTCAATAAAAGAAAATAAATTAAGACTCGGCTTCAGAGCTTAACCCAGCGCAGGACCGCCAGCACCAGCGTAAAGCGGATGGCATGAGGCAACGGCACCGCCACTCGGCCACTCACTCACTTAGCAGCGGCAGAAACAAAAGAGCATCGCCACGACTCCCGTAAAACAAGGGAAAGACATCAAGAAAATATAGATGAAGGGGTGACGGTGAAGGTACTTTTGCTAGTGGGTTAACGTAGTCTATCTTGTGACAAACGGAAACAAAAGAGCCACCACTATATAAGGTGTTAATATAGAATGAGAACAAGCACCTTAACCCCTTGGATACGGATTTTCTACAAGAAGAAATCACCAAGCTGCAGGAATGGAACAAAAAGTGGCTGCTACAATCCAATGACGTAAAAATGTAAAGTCATGCACCTTACGAGGGGAAATGCAGCATACCAATACCACATGGGAAGCTCTCCACTATCCACCACAGAGGCAGAGAACGACCTGGGACTATTATGTTACCAGGCTAGCAGGGAAAGCCAAATCCGTGCCTGTCGCAGCGAAGGGGTTAAGGACGACAAGGTTGGGGAAATATGTGTGGGAAGATGCTGTTGTTGCTAAGTTAATACATTGTCTTTCCTCTTACAAATGGGAGAAAAATAACTACCACCATGTATACAAGTGTTACGATAGACAGACAAGCACATCATGGAAGAGAAAGATAAGAAGGTAGAGGTGGTGGGTGGTAAAGCTATTAGATCACTCTTGATAGGTCATGTACATCGATATATCTTTCTCGCTTAGGCCTACATCGTTGCAACTTTGTAAACTCCAATATTTTTCTTATCCATCTTCGGTAAATTACATCTTTCTCTCTGCATCGGCTTGAAACGAAGAGAGCATTTTTTTTACAGCAAAGGAGTCAGTTCAAGGGCAAAAAAAAAGGAAACAATAATAAAAAAAAAAGGCCGCAACTCACTGCTCCTAAAAAGAGTTAGAGGAGTGGCCGAAAGATAGGTCAATTTCGGGAGGTTTGAAACGGAGAGCTTTTTTTTTACAGCAAGGGAGTCTGTTCAAGGGCATGAAAAAAAAGGAAACAATAATAAAAAAATAAAAAAAAGCCCGCTACTCACTGCTCCTAAAAAGAGTTAGAGGAGTGGCCGAAAGATAGGTCAATTTCGGGAGGTTTGAAACGGAGAGCTTTTTTTTTTACAGCAAGGGAGTCTGTTCAAGGGCCAAAAAAAAAAAGGAAACAATAATAAAAAAAAAAAAAAGTCCGCTACTCACTGCTCCTAAAAAGAGTTAGAGGAGTGGCCGAAAGATAGGTCAATTTCGGGAGAAGAGGTGCTATAATGCCCTCCATAACAAAGAAAGAAAAAATAACGCTCTGAAATCTCTCTAAAATGATGAGAAAAGTAGAATGCGGGTGAAATGATGGTGATTACGACGCTCCAATAATGATGGTGAGGGTGATAGCGAGGCGCCTCAGTTCGATGCCGCGGCCGCCCAATGCAAATATCAGGCGGAAAGAAAGGAAGATCGGCCCGGCGAGTGTCCAAGTTAATTAAATAAGTTAATGAAAAGTCACACGCCAGGAGACCTAATAGACACGGCGCCGCGGACTTGATGCCCCCGACGCCGAGACCGAAAAAAAAAAAAAAGACAAAAACCGAGAGAAAATTCCCGCCGAAAAGAGAAAGTCGATCTGGCAGGACGCGGCCCGGTGTTCATTTGTGTGTCGGCGAGAATTCCTTTTTATCTTTTTTTTTTTTTTTTTGAGCACGAGGCGACAAAAAGAAGAGGAAAACACCGAAAAGTATGAGGAGGAAAAGACACCGGAGGAAATGTTCACACGATTAAGGGGAGTTGAAAAGACCTCCCACTCACTCTGTTTAATGTCCAATGGTGTATTTTGCTTATATCTATTTTTTTCCTGTCCTAATATGATGTAGTTCAAAGGCTAAACAGCAACAACTACAACAAAAAACATCTCAGTGGTAAAAAGAGCGAGAGAATTTTCACACTAAAAGATTACTTATATCTTTTTTTTTTTTTCCTGTCCTAATATGATGCAGTTCAAAGGCTAAACAACAACAACAACAACAAGAAACATCTCAGTGGTAAAAAGAGCGAGAGAAATTTCACACTAAAGAAAGAACCCCCCCCCCCCCCCTTCACCCTCCCCTGTCATCCCTTTCCCTCACCTCTTTCTTCCCTGATTCTGTGGTCGGCATTATAAGACAGTTTCGCTTCTCACATCAACTATTTCTAAAGGTCAAAGAGGGGGTCAGCCGGGTTCTAATGAATGTTTCTTGGGGTTTACGGTACAGAAGAAGGGTCACACTACCACCAGGGCCATAAAAAGGAAAGAAAGAATGAGAAAGAAAAGGACATAGGCTGAAAGAAAGAAAAAATGAAAGAAAGAAAGGAAGAAAACAAGAGCGGAAAGAAAGAATGGGAAAGGAAAGGACAAAGGCAGAATGAAAGAAAGAAAGAAAAAAGAAAGAAAGAAAGAAAACAAGAAAGGAAAAAAATAATGAGAAAGGAGAGGGAAAAGTCAGAATGAAAGAAAGAAAGAAAGAAAGAAACAAGAAAGGAAAGAAAGAATAAGAAAGAAAAGGACAAAGGCAGAATGAAAGAAAGAAAGAAGGAAGGAAGGAAGGAAAATAAACAAACCAAACAAACAAACAAACAAACAAACCTAATCTAAAGTCACTTGATAGGCTGAGACAAGAGATCCAACAGGGAAAAAAAAAAAGAGGAGGAAAATATTGTTTGTTCCGCCTAAATCACGACAGCTCTAAATAAATGACAGACAGACCAAGGACACGTCAAAAGGTCAAAACAGGACTCGGGGCAAGACAAGTATGTGACGGGTCGAGGTCAGTCCAGAAAATAAAAATAAAGAAATATGAATACCAAAAAAAAAAAGGATGAAAAAGTATGATTCTGGCACAATTGAACCCTGAAAAAACAAGGAAAGCAACATTCATTTAAGATTCTGGGACGAGGAAAAGATAAAAACGAGAAAAAATGGTAGCGAGATGATTGACGCAAGAAAAAAAAGTGGAAGAAAAAGTGGAAGAAAAGGAAAACAGAATAAAAAGGAAAAAAAGAAAAAATGATGGTAACTAGATTGGCACAAAAGAAAATATACACCTAAAAAATAGGAAGTGAAAGAAAGAGCGTAAGAAAAAGAGAAAAACAGAGCGGAAGAAAAAGAAAACAGGAAAAAAAGATAAAATGGTGGTAACTAGATTAGCCCAAAGGAAAATATACCCAAAAAGACAAGGGAGTGAAAGAAAGAGCGCAAGAAAAAAAAAGAAAAAAAAACAATAACAAAAACTGACAATGACTGACACAACAGAGAGCAAACACTAAGGAAAAAGAAGCTAAATAATGTAAGAAACACCGCAAGAAAATAAAAGAAAAAAGAAAAAATGGTCGCTAGGTGATTTACACAAAAGAAAATAAATACTAAAACAATCTCAGTAATGTAAGAAAAAACTAAAAAAAAAAGTCGCTAGATGATTGACGCAACAGAAAAGAAATACTAAAAAAAAATCTAAGTAATGTAAGAAAAAGCTAAAAAAAAAAAAATGGTGAGATGATTGACGCAACAGAAAAGAAATACTAAAAAAAAATCTAAGTAATGTAAGAAAAAGCTAAAAAAAAAAAATGGTTAGATGATTGACGCAACAGAAAAGAAATACTAAAAAAAATC
>NC_066516.1:21914034-21921534 GCF_024679095.1 Eriocheir sinensis
CTTTTTTTCCTTTCATCTTCCTTTTTTCATCTTCCTTCTTCCTTCTTCTTCTACATCTTTTTTCCTTTCATCTTCCTTTTTTCATCTTCCTTTTTTTCATATTCCTTCTCGTTGTTGTTGTTTTTTTCATCTTTAGGTCGAACAGTTTTATTCTTCCTACGAGAGGTAACGAAGCAGACAGAGAGATAAGTAGGTAAGTAGGTAAGTAGGTAAGTGGGTAGGTAGGCAGGTGGGATAAATAGGTAAGTAGGTTGGCAGAAACATAGGTAAGTAGATGAGAAGGTTGGTGGGTAAGTATGTTTACAGTTAGGTAAGGGAAGCAGATATTTTAATAGGCAAGTAGAGAGAGAGAGAGAGAGAGAGAGAGATGGATACATAGACAAACATTAATATATACAGACAGACTGATAGATAGAGAAACAGGCAGATCGATAGACAGATAAATAGACAGACAAACAACAGATAGATAACTGAATGATGGATTGACCGATCGAGAAATAGATACAGATTGACATACACAGATAGATAAAAGGCTGGATAGATAGAAGGAAGAGTTGGCAAGAAGCTAAACAGGTAGACAGACAGACTTTTAGATGCTCAGGCAGACAAAGAGACGAGGAGGGGGCGAGGGGGGCGGAGGGGGGCGGCGCAGAGGGGGGGGTGAATATATAAACAGAACAAACACCTGCGACAAGGGAGAGAAAGGAAAAAAAAAAAGAATAAAAAATAAAGAGGAATAAGAGAAGTTGACATTTTTTTTTTCCTCAAGTCAACATACCACCACCACCACCACCACAACAACAACAACAACAACAACAACAACCTAAAGTCAACCACCTTTTGCCTTTCATCATAACCAAAACGACAACCAAAATTCTACCTTTTTTTTCTCCGCCCTCTTTTTTTTTTCCCTTTCTTTCCTTTCCCTTTAAACTTTGACCATATCTGTACGTTTGAGAGAGAGAGAGAGAGAGAGAGAGAGAGAGAGAGAGAGAGAGAGAGAGAGTAAGGCTTGGCAACCCTGTCCGTAGCCGAGAGGGGAAAAGGTATGGGAGAGAATTGATGAAAAGGGGGAAGAGCGAATGGAGGGGAGAAAAAGGGGGAAGGAAGGGAGAGAGGAGGAAGGGAGGAAAGGAGGGGGGAAGAAGGGAGAGATGGTGGGAGGGAGAGATGGAGGAAGGGAGGGAAGGTTTGTAGGGAGGGAGAAAATGCTTTGATGGAAAAGGCGGAAAGGCAACGAGCAGAGAGAGAGAGAGAGAGAGAGAGAGAGAGAGAGAGAGAGAGAGAGAATAGAAAAGGCGTGTGCAGGGAGGCGAAGGATGATTAACCAACGACCATGAGAGAGAATTAAGATAGTATAATTTCCTCTCTCTCTCTCTCTCTCTCTCTCTCTCTCTCTCTCTCTTCCCCTCGTTCCTGTACACTTCCTCTAGTTTCCCCTCAACGTCCGCCCGACTTCCGTTTTCTTTCACCGTCATTCATAACAGTCTACTTACCTTTCCTCTCCTCCTTTCACTCTTTTACCTCTCCTATTTAATTCCTCTCTCTCTCTCTCTCTCTCTCTCTCTCTCTCTCTCTCTCTCTCTCTCTCTCTCTCTCTCGCTACGGGCTCTTTCTTCCCTTCTTGTCTTCCATTTCGTATCTTTCTTTCTTCTACCTTGAACTCCTCCTCCTCCTCCTCCTCCTCCTCCTCCTCCTCCTCCTCCTCCTCCTTCTCCTCCTCCTCCTTCGGCGTCTCCGTCTGGCTAGGCATCGAAGGAGGCCTACGCACAACCCGTGAAAATTGTAGATGCCGCGGGCCTAACTGAGCGAAGGAGAGAGAGAGAGAGAGAGAGAGATGAAAGCTAGATGAAAGATTTTTTATCCATTTTGGCACAGCTTTCTCTTTCTTTGTCTCTTAACTCTCTCTCTCTCTCTCTCTCTCTCTCTCGGTAACTACTCTTCCCTTCCCTTTCCTTATAAACAACCACAAACAAGACGTAAACTTAAAACAAAAAACAAAATATGCCAAAAAAAGAATCACCAAAAGAGGGCGCCCAATTTACGTCCCGACCGCTGCAATAAGACGTGTTTCTACGACCTGTGAAAACTTTTTGTTAAGAGGACTGAAGGGACGGTATGAATGAGTGCAGCGCCATGTTCATCTTCTCTCTACACACACTTCAGGTCGGTACTCTCTAATGCTTTCAGGGACTATTACACTGGGCAAATTCAGTCTTCAGTCAAACCACGATTTCCGCTGGGGTGATTCTCATTTGTTTCTCCTTATTGCTGATGATGATGATGGTGAGTAATACCGTCTTCCTTTGGTGCAATCTACCGTAGCTTTGGAAGATCATGGACACGTCAGAAAACCACGGAAATATGAGAACCACGCCAGCGGAAATCGTGGTTTGACTGAAGATCCACGGAAAATTTGCCCAGTGTAATAGCCCCTTTTGTCTCTCACCTCAACTATTTCCAAACGCCGAAGGAAAAAGAGATTAATCGGGGTTATCGTGAATGTTTTTTTTTTTTCACGCTCATGGTACAGAGGATTGCTCAAACTATCACCAGGGTCATAATATCTCTACTCGTCTTTGTTGCATGTGACCTTTTGGATGTATTTGTTGCGAGAGTTAAACACGTCAAGAAAACGGAGATTAGATACTGAAAGGTTTGCGAGCACGGACCTAAACACCTTGGGCCAGTTTCACAGTTCCCCATGATGGGTTAGTAAGCTCCCAAACCAATACCAGAGCCTTCGAAATTTCCTTGTAGTGTCTGGTGTTTATATTTAAGTTCACAAATTTGATGAAACTGTACAGGAAAAGTCTTGTGTATTTAGTATGGCATCGAAGACCTCACCGTTTTGGATTTTATGGAATTCTATAGTTTGGTTCGGGCTGTTACGAAAACACTGTGTTGGAGTGTGAAATCGGCTGCTTATCTTACCTGCCCTGCCCCCCCTCCCCCCCCTCGACGCCTGTTTACCTCACCATCGACAGCCAAGCGTGGATCCGTAATAGTATCACACGTTAATTATTTGCCTCTCAGACTAAAAACATGCCTTGGGATTCTTCTTTTGTTCGCTTTTTAGCCCTTCAGAAATGGGTCGTCGTTTTTATCAATATCTTTTTTTTTACTATGAAGGCTGGTAATAATAGTAATGAGGAGGCGAGTGTGAACCATTCATTAACTAGGCGTTCTCCCTAACAACCTAATCACCTCCTGTCCTGCACCTTAATTCTCTCTCTCTCTCTCTTACTGCTTCCCTCCCTCCTTCTCGGTCCATTCTTATCATCAGCATCTTTCTCCTTCTCTTTATTGTTGTTCCTTTCTTTTCCTTCCTTCCCTTCACCTCCTTCTCTCTCTCTCCTCTTTATTTTTATCTCCTCACTGTTTCTTCTTTCTCTATCGTTTTCTTCCAGTGATCTCCATCTTTGTCCCATAATTCATAAGAACATAAGAACATTGGGAAACTGCAAGAGGCCGAGTGGCCTACACAGGGCAGTTCCAGAATCCCCCCCCCACTACTCACGATGGGTGAGGTGTAGTTTCAGGGATTACAGGTAGAGGCTTGATCCTCGTTTACCTTCGGTACGGGCGTACGCTCCAGTACCCTGTCTCCTTACTGCACCCACACCTCACTGCCACCTGTCATCCTCGTCCATGTAGTTATCCAGTCTACTCTTAAAACAAGCTATCGTCCCTGCACTAACTATGTGATGCTGAGTCTATTCCATTCCCCCACCACCCTATTACTAAACCAATGCTTGCCTATATCTCTCCTAAATTTATACTTTTCTAATTTAAATCCATTACTGCGTGTTCTATCCTGTTGGCTAATTCTCAGTACTTTACTTATATCGCCTTTGTTGTAACCCTTGACCCATTTGAATACTTCTATCAGATATCCCCGCACTCTTCGTCTTTCTAGTGAATGTAAGTTTAGATGTTTCAGCCTATTTTGATATGGGAGGTTCCTCAGCCCCTGAATCATCTTGGTCATCCTCCTCTGAACTGATTTTAGCAAGTTGATGTCCATTCTGTAGTGTGGGCACCAAAACTGGACAACATAATCTAAGTGTGGCCTAACTAACGCTAAATAGAGTCTGAGGATGACCTCTGCACTCCTGTTGGTTACCGTCCTGTTAATAAAGCCTAATACCCTGTTAGCCCTATTCCTTGCACTAATACATTGCTTCCTTAGTTTTAGGTCAGAGTCCACTAACTCCTCCTCCTCCTGAACTCCATCCACCATGTTTGTCATTCTATTTCTTATCTCTCCTCTTCTCTTTCTTTTGTTCTGAATTCACCATTTTCATTTTTTTGTTACTTTTTATTCCTTCTCCTCTTCCTCTACCTCGTGACCCCATCATTTCCTCCTCCTCCTCCTCCTCCTCCCCTTGTCCCTCCACTGTCAAACCATAAATTTTCCTTACACTTCTTTCTTCCTCTGGTCTTTTCCTTCTTTCTTCCTCCCCCGCCTCCTCCTCCTCCTCCACTGCCACTCCATCATTTCAGTCCACTTCCATCTCTCTCTCTCTCTCTCTCTCTCTCTCTCTCTCTCTCTCTCTCTCTCTCTCTCTCTCTCTCTCTCTCTCTCTCTCTCTCTCTCTCTCTCTCTCTCTCTCTCTCTCTCTCTCTCTCTCTCTCTCTCTCTCTCTCTCTCTCTCGTGATCCCGAAATAGATCATCATTCACGCCGGGACCCAATTGTTGCTCCTCGACGTAGTTCCTTTCATCTCCGCCAGAGGGAAGGAGTCACATGACCTCGGACACTCACCCTTAGTGACATTAGGTGGCTGTGTAGTGTGTTGAGGGGGGGGCGGAGGGGGGGGGGACAGGATGTTAACCCCCAACTCTACCCCAACTGACTGACTGACTGACCTGCACTCTTGTCTTTTTTCTCTCTCTTTATTTTATTTTGTGCTGTTTAATATTCCCTGATCTTCTCTTCATACAAAATTACAAAGAAAATACGTGGGGAAGAACATGTTAAGCCGCCTCTACTCCACATGTTTCTGTTTTTTTTTCTATTATTTAATATTTTCTTCTCTTTCCTTCCCCGCACATAAGAAAAGTATAAACATAGCGTCACACTACCCAGCCACCTCTTCCTCTATCTCTCCTGCGTGACCCGAAGTCCTTGTGTGAGGAGGAGGAGGAGGAGGAGGGGAGGAGGTGGAGGAAGAGGAGGGAAGGAAAGGGAAGGTCAGTGAGAAGGGATTGGTGGGTATTACAAAGGAAGGAGGAGGAGGAAGAGAAGAAGAAGAAGAAGAAGAAGAAGAAGAAGAAGAAGAACAGGAACAAGACGAACAAGAACAAGACGAGCAAGAAGAAGAAGAAGAAGAAGAAGAAGAAGAAGAAGATGAAGAAGATGAAGAAGAAGAAGAAGAAGAAAAAGAAGAAGAAGAGAGAGAGAGAGAGAGAGAGAGAGAGAAAGGGGGAGGAGGGGTCGGCATACTCACAAGCTCCGTCGGGCAGGTGGTCATCGCCCCAGCTGAGAACTCAATCACTCACCTGTGGGAGAGACAATTAAGGTGAGAACAGAACACACAGGTAAAGGGACACGGTACATGAAAACACATTACACATTATTTCACAAACCCTTAATTAAAATCGACACCTTTCTTAATCTGCCTGTCTGTTTGTCTGTGTCTGTCTTCTTGTATGTATGTATGTATGTATGTATGTTTATATGCCAAAAAAAAAAAAAGAGAAAGAGAAAAAGAGAGAGAGAGAGAGAGAGAGAGAGAGAGAGAGAGAGAGAGGTTAGATAAAGCCATGGATGGTGAGGTAAGGTGGGGTTGGTGTACTGGAGCTGCTGTATATATAACCGGCTCCTCTGTAGACTCCTTACGTTCTTATGTTCTTATGTTCTTATGATATAGATGTGTAAGCTCCGAAACTTTTGAATATAAGGGAGTAAAAGACAGACAAAGGAAGATACAAGCAACCCCCGTGACATGCTGCTAAGACTGAGACAATTCGCTACTGGCACATAAAAGGAAAAGGCCGGCACTGGCACTCATCACAGGGCCACATGAGTCTCTGGGTCTGTGTGGTGCCTACGCTGACACCCTCTCTCCATGACTCTCTTGCACGAATATACTTTTCTTTCCTCATTTTTCACGTGTACGCTCCGTGGCGGACATACCATAGCGGACTCTCCAGAAGACGCCACACGATCAAGCATTTCAGGGCACTTATAACACACAAAAGGAGTCATGTTTTTTTATAATGTGATGACGGTGGGTGGTATCTCTCTCTCTCTCTCTCTCTCTCTCTCTCTCTCTCTCTCTCTCTCTCTCTCTCTCTCTCTCTCTCTCTCTCTCTCTCTCTCTCTCTCTCTCTCTCTCTCTCTCTCGTCCGTCATCCCCATGTCTCTCCCTTCTCCCTGTGGCTTTCTGATGCGGGTGTCAACTTTCACGAGCCGCCCAGAATCCCTATAAGCTTACCTCCCCTCCCTCCCTTCCTCTAACCCTCTCTCCCTCCCCCACAAGCCTCTTTCCTCCCATCCATCCATCCAGTTTTTCCTCAGTCGCTGCCCCTTCCTCTCCCTCCCTCCTTTCTTTCCTATCTATCCTTCCCTTCTCTCCTCTCCCCCTCCCATACATCTATCCACTTCTTCCTCCATCCCTCCTCCTTCCTCTTTCCTCCCTCCTATCCATCTCTCATTTTTTTCCTTCGCCCCTGCCTCCAAACCCCTCCCTCTCTCCCTCCACTCTCTATCTTTCCCTACACACCTCTCCGTTCCTCCCCCCCCTTTCCCTTCCTCATCTATCCTTCCCTCCAAGCCTCGCCCCTCCCATCCAGCCAGCCATTTTCCTCTCCGCACCTGCTACCTCCCCTTCCCCTCCTACTCTCCCTGCCTCTCCCTGTCACACTCTTCAACACGGGAGCGCTGACCGGACAGGAGGGAGAGCCAGGGAGTGAGTCAGCCACACACACACACACACACACATACAAACACACAAACACACACACAGACGGAGGGCCCCGTGCCTCCACTGCCGCCCCCCCCCCCGCCCCTCCCCCCCCCCCCGGGCTCTACACCTTCACTTTACGGCCACTAAACCTTGTGCACTCTAGAGGAAGATGAAAATTAAACAGGTAATGAAGAGGAACCTCGCTTTGAAGTACCACTTGCGGCCGGCAAACCCATCACCACCACCACCTCCACCACCTCCACCACCACTACCAGTCCGCCACCACCACGCCGCTACTAAAGGGAGATGCGTCTATAATGGTGATGGGCTGCGGCGGTAATAGGTGCGTAGAGAGTTAAGGGACGGGTGATGAGAGAGGAGGGGAAGGAGGAAGGGTAGTAGTAGTAGTAGTAGTAGTAGTAGTAGTAGTAGATAGTTCATGGTTGGTGAGTTACAGGCGTGAACTTTTACTCTCCCTCTTTTTTCCCCTTCCCCTCTCCCTTCCTTTCTCTCCCTTTCTCTCTCACTCTCTCTCTCTCTCTCTCTGCCCCGTAAAACAACAGGATCAAAGAGGCCACAGAAAGTCG
>NC_066516.1:21924034-21966534 GCF_024679095.1 Eriocheir sinensis
GAAAAAAGAAGATGGGAAGAAAAAAAGAAGAAAAGAAGAAAGGAAGGATGTTGTTTCAGTCTCGTCAGAAAAAAAAGGAATTATTTTACTTCATTTTTTTCCTTCCTTCTTTATCCTCTCCTTTTTCCTTCTTTTTATCACTTTTTTTTCCTTCTTATTTCCTTCGTTCCTTTAAGTTCTCCTCTATTACAGAGTTTCCTTGATTCATTTATTTTACAGGAAGGAAGAGGAAAAGGGGGAAGAGGGAAAGGAAAGGAGGAGGCGGAGAAAAATAATAAGGAAGAGGAGGAGGAGAAGGAGGAAGAGGAGAGGAGAAGGAATTGGAAGAGGAAAAGGAAGAGGATAATAGAAAGGATGAGAAGGAGGAGGAGGAGAAGGAGGAAGAGGAGAGGAGAAGGAATTGGAAGAGGAAAAGGAAGAGGAAAATAAAAAGGATGAGGAGGAGGAGGAGGAGGAGGAAAAGGAAGAGGAAAATTAAAAGGATGAGAAGGAGGAGGAGGAGGAGGAGGAGGAAATCTAGAGGGAGAAAAAGAGGAGGAGGAGGAGGAGGAGGAGTTGGAAGAAGAAAAGGAAGTGGAAAATACAAGGGAGGAGAATGAGAATAAGGAAAAGGCGAGGGAGGAGGAGGAGGAGGAGGAGGAGGAGGAGGAATAAAATACGAAATGGAGGAAGAATAAAGGAGAAGCGATATGGGCAAAAAACAATGTGTGTGTGTGTGTGTGTGTGTGTGTGTGTGTGTGTGTGTGTTCCTGACTCGCTGCTTCGCCTTGCTCAGAGTGACTTCAGCGCGTCTCGACTCACGCTTCAACTCCATTTTCTTTCCCCTTTTCCTTTTTTTTTTTCGCTTCTTCCTCCCTTTTCCTTTGCATATCCTCCATTTTTGTCTTTCTCTTCACTCTACTTTGTCTCCTATACATCTCCACCAATCATCATCATCATCATCATCATCATCATCATCATCATCATCATCATCATCATTATTTCTACTCACATCTTCATATTTGTTCCTTTTTAGTTTTTTTTTTTCCACTTGTCCTTTTAGCCTTTTTTCTTTTTTTCTTTTCTTTTTTTTGCCTCCATTGCTGTATTCAAAATGGTCTCGGCGCGCGCTTCGACGGGCTCACGGGGTTCACTGAGCACAAGACAGCGTTTCGAAGCTTGCCCGGGGTTGTGAGTTTATTGTTGCCGGTTACCAATGTATATATATAGTGGTTGCCCGCGTGATACCCTTAATCTTATCTGGTCTCTCTCTCTCTCTCTCTCTCTCTCTCTCTCTCTCTCTCTCTTTTCTTTTTATTTACATCTTACCTAACCTAACCTAACTGTCTCTCTCTCTCTCTCTCTCTCTCTCTCTCTCTCTCTCTCTCTCTCTCTCTCTCTCTCTCTCTCTCGCTTATCTTCAGTTTTCCTTCTTTTTTTCTTAATTTCTGTTGTGCTTTGTGTGTGCGCGGTTCAGACTGGTTGACGTGACCTTCCCCTCCCCCCCCCCCCCTTTCCCCTGACCTCTCCTTCTTGCGTTGTTGTTATTGTTGTTGTTGTTGTTGCTATCTTATCCTTTTTTTCCTCGCTTCTTCATAATATATTTTTCTTTCTTCTTTTTCCATTTATTTTCCTTTTTTCAATCCTCACTTTCTCCTCTTCTTCCTTCTCCTTCTTCTCCTCCTCCTCATCATCATCCTTCTCTCCCAATACCTAGTCTTCCTCCTCCTCCTCCTCCTCTTACTCTTCCATCACCACAGTTTCCTTCTCCTCCTCTTCCTCTTTCTCTTCTTCTTTTATCATATTTTTTTATCCTTCCTCTTCGCCGCCTTCCTTATCTACGTATCTCATATCCTGTTGTGTTAGCGTCTCTCTCTCTCTCTCTCTCTCTCTCTCTCTCTCTCTCTCTCTCTCTCTCTCTCTCTCTCTCTCTCTCTTGGCATGCGTTTTATCTCTTCGTATCACTTATAAATGACATTCCTGTACAATCTGTAGTAGTAGTAGTAGTAGTAGTAGTAGTAGAAGTAGTAGTAGTTATTATGTTTCATCATCATTATAATTCTTTACATCTTCAAATTAGTACATCCTCATCCTCCTCCTCCTCCTCCTCCTCCTCTTCTTCCTCCTTTCTCTCTTCCTCTTCTTCTTAATAACCGCCTTTCTTCTTCTTCTTCTTCTCTCCCCTCATCGCTAATATCATCATCTTCCTCCCTCATTCTCCTCCTCCTCATCTCTTTTCTCCTCCTCCTCCATCTTGGCTAATATCACCCATTCACCTATTTCATTCTCCTCCTCCTCCTCCTCCTCCTTCTCTTCCTCTCTTCCTTTACTTCCTCTTCCTCCTCCTCCTTTTTCATCCGAGCTAATATCACCGTCTCTCTTATTTGACTCTCTCTCTCTTGCTACCTCCTCCTCCTCCTCCTCCTCCTCCTCCTCCTCCTTCTCGGCTACTATCACCCTTTCCTCCATTTTTCCCTCCGCTCCCCTTTGCAATGGAGGAAGGGATGGAGAGATAATTCCGGCCCATCCCATAAGTAACTTCTATCTTCCTCTCCCCTCTCCCATTCCATAACTTCCTTTTACCTCTCCCATAGAAAGTCTGGCGCCCCCCCTCCCCCCCCTCGCCCCCCCTTCTACTGCTCGTCCTCCTCCTCCTCCTACTTCTTCTTCTCCTCCTGCTCCTGCTTCTTCTGCTTCGCGTTCTCGTACTCTTCCTCCTCCTCTTCTTCCTCTTCTTGTTCCCCTTTCGTTCGTCCTCCTCCATCTCTTTTTCTCCTTTTGACTCACTCCTACTACTACTACTACTACTACTGCTACTACTACTCTTTCTTGTGTTTACCTTTCTACTCATCGTACTACGTTTTTTTTTTTAACACCTTTTCTTCCTCCTCCTCCTCCTCCTCCTCCTCCTCCTCGTGTACCTTCTCTTTAGTCTTCTCTTTCTATTCTTTGTACTCAATTTTCTCCTTCTTTCTCTTCCTCCTCCTCTTCTTCCTCCTCCTCCTCCGCTTTTTTTCTCCTCCTCCTCTATCTCCTGACTTTCATCCGTTTTTTATGTGTACTTTTTTTTCTCTCCCTCCCTCCCTCCCTCCCTTCCTCCCTTCCTTCCTTCCTCTCATCTCTCCGCGACAAAAATAGTTCCCTTCCTCCACTTCCCTTTTATGCTCATGTTTCCTCTCTCTCTCTCTCTCTCTCTCTCTCTCTCTCTCTCTCTCTCTCTCTCTCTCTCTCTCTCTCTCTCTCTCTCTCTCTCTCTCCACCATCCTGAAGCCTACCTACGTACCCTTCTTTTTCCTCTCTTTCTCCTCCTTTCTCTCTTTAATATTCTCCTCTTCCTCCTCTTCCTCTTCTTCGCTTCGCTACGTTAGGAACAAAAAATATTAGCTTTCCTTCTTTGTTTCCTCTCCTTCTTTTATTACATCTCTCTCTCTCTCTCTCTCTCTCTCTCTCTCTCTCTCTCTCTCATCTCCCTCTTCCCCTCCGTTACTTCTTCTCCTTACGTCTCTCCTTATATCTCCTCCTCCTCCTCCTCCTCCTCCTCCTCTCCCCTCACATTCCCCATAAACATATCTCCTCACGTCACATCAGTTCTATTCACATCCCCCTCAGATCACCTCCATCATGTCCATTCCTCCTCCTCCTCCTCCTCCTCCTCCTCTTCTTCCTATCGCTTCTCTTACTACTGCTCCTCTTCCTCTCCTTCCCTTCCTCTTCCGAAATCATTTGGTAGCGTGGTAACTCTCTCTCTCTCTCTCTCTCTCTCTCTCTCTCTCTCTCTCTCTCTCTGAAGTATTTGCATATTAGTAGTTGGGCGGTATGTTGCACTTGTTGTTGTTGTTGTTGTTGTTGTTGTTAGTCGCGGTGTAGGCGGAAGTGTGTGTGTTGTCAAGTTAGATACAGTCTCTCTCTCTCTCTCTCTCTCTCTCTCTCTCTCTCTCTCTCTCTCGTCACAGTCGTCATCCACAGCCAGTCGTAACTTCCTGATTATCTCACACGCGTCTCTCTCTCTCTCTCTCTCTCTCTCTCTCTCTCTCTCTCTCTCTCTCTCTCTCTCTCTCTCTCTCTCTCTCTCTCTCTCTCTCCTCCTCTCCCGTCCTGCCTCCCTTCCTCACTCTGGCACCCGTTGCAAGGTCAGGGTTATGGGAAGGGAGGGAGACAGAGAGGGAGAAAGGGAGGGAGAGGGGAGGGAAGCGAGAGAGCCAGACAGGAATAAAAAAGGAAAGGAGGGGACGGGAGGAGGAGGAGGAGGAGGAA
Source organism: Eriocheir sinensis (assembly GCF_024679095.1). Classification (NCBI taxonomy): domain Eukaryota; kingdom Metazoa; phylum Arthropoda; class Malacostraca; order Decapoda; family Varunidae; genus Eriocheir; species Eriocheir sinensis. The sequence continues at coordinate 21,928,268 of NC_066516.1, forward strand.
GAGGAGAGATGTTGGCTGTCACTAAACTGCTTATATTTCTCTCTCTCTCTCTCTCTCTCTCTCTCTCTCTCTCTCTCTCTCTCTCTCTCTCTCTCTCTCTCTCTCTCTCTCTCTCTCTCTCTCTCACACACACACACAGAGAGTGAGAGAGGAAGGCTGGACACATTCTTTTGCTGCCTCAATGAATTATCTCGTGTGACAGACATCTTCGACCCTCCTCCTCCTCCTCCTCCTCCTCTTCCTCTCCATCTTCTTCCTCTTCCTCCTTACTTGTTACCTAGATAACTCACTAGAGAAGTACGTACCCCTTTTTTTTTACCTCCTCACTACTGCCTGGTATTTCTCTCTCTCTCTCTCTCTCTCTCTATCTCTCTCTCTCTCTCTCTCTCTCTCTCTCTTCTGACGTTGATATTAAAGACATAAACTTGTATTACACGGTCACGAGAGAGAGAAAGAGGAGGAGGAGGAGGAAGAGGAGGAGGAGGAGGAAGAAGAACAAGATAAAAAAGCAGAACGCATAAGAACAAGAGCAATAATAATAATAATAATAATAATAATAATAATAATAATAATAATAATAATAATAATAATAATAATAATAATAATAATAATAATAATAATAATAATAATAATAATAATAATAATAATACAAAGAAGTAGAAAGATGAAAGGTCTAGAATGAAAAAAAGAAGGAAGGGAAACGGTAAGCGAATGAGCGAGCGAAAGGGCAGGAGAGGGTAAGGCCAGGTAAGGCCAAGGGCACGCCAGCACACCTGAGATAAGGGCGTTATTACACACACCGCCAAGGACAATGTTGATACCGAGTTGATGCTTTGATCTCTCGAGTGAGGGCTAGCTCTGAAAACAATGCCACTCAGGAGGAGGAGGAGGAGGAAAAAGAAGAAGAAGAAGAAGAAAAAAAAGAAAGAAAAAGGAGAAGAAGAAGAAGAAGAAGAAAAAAAAAGAAGAAGAAGAAGAAGGAGGAGGAGAAAGAGGAGGAAGAGGTACTGAGATTAGGCTCAATTTGCATGAGAACGTTGAGAAGAGCAATTGTAGTAGTAGTAGTAATAGTAGTAGTAGTAGTAGTAGTAGTAGTAGTAGTAGTAGTAACAGCAGCAGCAGACACTAGATATACAGTACTTCCTCTAATCTTCCATAACCTTCTACTCTAACCTTCGGCCGTAGAGGAACAAGTGCAGCGTCAGGACACCCCTACGTCTGCACCTCTCCGGTAGATTACGAGGGAGCTAAAGGTGAGGTTAGCCGCGCCCCGAGTCTCTCCCCCCCCCACCCCTCCCCCGTCACCACCTCCACCATCATCTCCACCTCCACCACCACCACTAAAGGAGATCGTTCGGGGGGAGGGGACACAAGACTGGGGGACACAAACAACCTTTACACACACACACACACACACACACACACACACACACACACACACATACACACACAGGGAGACAGGGGTGATAGAAGGGGGACAAGGGGTGAAGTAGAGAGAGCCATGTATACGATAAAGGGGTGTAGGGTAAAGGGGTCGTGTAGGGCTAAAGGGAAGGGGTGTAGGGTAAAGGGGTCGTGTAGGGTTAAAGGGAAGGAGTATAGGGTAGGAGGGGTCGCTGGTTCCCTTGAGGTATACAACGTTTTCCTATAATTTCCAAGTACCAATAATTTTTGAGACGCGCACAATTCCAGCACAACTATAGTTTAGAACGGCCTCATTTACATAATCCGAGTGAGAGGTACTTTGCATAAGGGAGCGTTTTATAAAGGAACGAAGGAAGGAAGGATCGACGGAGGAGGAGGAGGAGGAGGAGGAGGAGGAGGAGGACAAGAGTTACGTAAAAGTAGCGACTGCGATATGGTGTATGGTTAAGGAAAGGGAAAGTAGAGAAGGGAGAGAAAGGAGGAAGGAGAGGAGTCGAGAGGAAAGGAAAGGAAATGAGAGGAAAGGAGATACTGGAAGGATTGAAGAAATATGGAAGACGGGAGTGAGGAAAAGAGAGCATAAGAAACGGAGGAAAGGAAGGAGGGAAAGAGGAAGGGAGGGAAGAAGGAAAAGGAGGGAAAGAAAGTTGGATGGAGAGAAAAAAGGATAATAGGAAAGAAATCAGTAAGGGAAAGAAAGTAGGAAAGGAAGGAAAAGGAAAGTGGGAGAGGGGAAAAGTGAGGAAGGAGAAGAGTGTAGTGAAGGGAGAGGGAGGGAAGGAAGATAGGGGAGGGAGAGAAAGTAGGGGGAAGGAAGGAAAAGGGAGAGATAACAGGAAGTGAAGGGAGAGAAAGTAAAAGAGAGAGTAAGGAGGTATACGGGAGAGAAAGAAAGGTAAAGGGAAGGAAAGATGATGGGGAAGGGAAGGGGAAGGGAAGGAAGGAAGGGACGGGAGGAGGGGAAGGAAAAGGAAAAGATGACAGAAAGTAAAGGGAGAGAAAGTAAAAGAGAAGGTAAGGAGGTATACGGGAGAGAAAGAAAGACAAAGGGAAGGAAAGATGATGGGGAAGGGAAGGGGAAGGGAAGGGAGGGAAGGGAGGAGGGGAAGGGAGCGCCATTACCTTGATATTTACGTTCCTATATGAGACATTTCTGGGAGTTACGCATTTTTTTTATATTTACCTTAGTCGTTGTCCTCACCTGCTCCGTCTGTCTGTCTGTCTGTCTGCCTGTCTGTTCGTCTGTCTGTCTGTCTGTCTGTCTGTTCGTCTGTCTGTCTGTCTGTTTCTCTGTCTGTCTGTCAGCTAGTATGTCTCTTATGGGTATGTTGTGTGCTGAGAGAGAGAGAGAGAGAGAGAGAGAGAGAGAGAGAGAGAGAGAGAGAGAGAGAGAGAGAGATTTGTTACATAACCTCACGATTTAAAAGGATGAACATACTTTCATTCCCGGCTTTGTGACATTCTCCTTCCGTCGATAAGAGAGAGAGAGAGAGAGAGAGAGAGAGAGAGAGAGAGAGAGTAAAAGTTAGAAAATAAATAAATAAGTCTGCTAAATCATGTCAATAATCTCTCTCTCTCTCTCTCTCTCTCTCTCTCTCTCTCTCTCTCTCCCCCCACCCCCTTTCCCCGACTCAAGTGTTTACAAATGTCTGTCTCGTCACTCAAGTCAATGACATAATATATTCGATACAACATTGAACCACCACCACCACCACCAACAACAACAACAACAACAACAACAACAACAACAACATTACCACCATTACCACCACTGTCACCATCACCACCACCATTACCACCACCACCAACAACAACATAACCACCACCACCACCACCATCACCACCATCACCACCACTACCACCACCGCCTTGCTCCCCCCTTCTCCTCCCTCTCCCTTCCCCATCTCTTTGCTCTCTTCCTTACCTTTCCTTCTCTATAGTCTCCCTCATGCAGCCCTCCTCCCTTCCATTCTTAGCCCCCTTCTGCTCCCTAAATTCCTCCTGCTTTCCTTTCTTTCCCCTCCCTTTTCTTTCCCTTTCTTCTCCCTCCTTTCTGTGTCCACTTTGGTTTCCTCCCTTCCTCCTCCCTTGTCATCCCGTCTTTCTCTCCCTCTCCGTTCCTTCTCTCCTCCCCTTTCTATCCCCTTCCTTTTCTTCCCCTCTCCCTTCTGTACACTCTTTCCTCTCCTCCCTTCCTCCTCCACTCGTTCTCTCTCCCTCCCTTTCTTCTCCCTGACTACAACTCCTCCCTCCCCATCCTTTTTTTTCTCCTCTCCCTCCCTCTCCCTTCTGTACACCGACATTCGCCTCCTCCCTTCTTCCCCTTGTCATCCCCTCTCTCTCTCCCTCCCTTCTTTCTCTCTAACCCTGACCCCCCCCTTCCCCCTCCCTCTACGTAACAGAATGACTAGCTCGGGGCGGCTTGCAGGTCACAGGGACAGACGTGACGTGACTCTACCTCATGTCAATCTTCCGCCTGACTCCCGGCGACCTTCACCTACATGCAGAAAAGCTCACCACCACCGCCACCTCCACGCGAACTTGAAGAACTAGCCAGGGGAGGGAAGGGGGATCACATGCAGGGGACGAGAGACAGGCAGGGGAGGTAGAAGGGACGAAAGAAGGGGGTAAAAGGGAGGAGAATTAGGAGGGAGGAGAGACAGAGGGGACACAAGCAGGGTGGACGAAAGAAAGGGATTAAGGGAGAGGAATTGAGGGGACGAGAGGCAGGCAGGGGAGGTAGAGGAGACGAAAGCAGGGGGTAAAAGGGAGGAGCATTAGGAGAGAGGAGAGACAGAGGGGACACAAGCAGGGAGGACGAAAGAAAGGGATTAAGGGAGAGGAATTGAGGGGACGAGAGGCAGGCAGGGGAGGTAGAGGGGACGACAGAAGGGGGTAAAAGGGAGGAGAATTAAGAGGGAGGGGAGCAAGGGAGTGGAGACAAGCAGGGCGGACGAAAGAAGGGGATTGAAGGAGGGAGGTGAATTTGGATAGAAGAGAACATTGGAGGGGAGAAAAAAGAAGGGGATAAGAAGGAGGAGAATTAGAAGGGGGAGAAAAGGGGAGGGGAGACAGAAGGAAGACAAGCGAGGTGAAAGAAAGGTGAGTAAAAGGGAGAAGAACTGGAGGTAGGAAAGAAAGGTAAGGGGGAAATGGAGGGAAAAGGGAAGCATGAAGGGAATGAGAGAGGAGGATTTAAAGAGAAGAGACTTTTGGTTATTATAGGAAAGGGAGGAAGAGGAAAAGAAATTGGAGAGAGAGGAGGAAAGGTCGAGGGAAAATGGGGAGGAATGAGAGGAAGGGAGAAAAAGGGACAGAGAAAGGGAGAGAGAGGGGAGACAATAGAGGGACTAGAGGGGAAACGAGGGGAGGTTATTTATGGAAAGGGAGGAAGAGGAAAAGAAATTGGAGAGAGGGAGAAGGAAAGGAAGAGGGAAACTGGGGAGGAATGAGAGGAAGGGAGAAAAAGGGACGGAGAAAGGGAGAGAGAGAGGAAACGAGAGGAAGGGGAGAAGAGAGAGAGGGGGGAAACGAAGGGGGCGATGGGGAGAGAAATAGGAAAGGGAAGAAAGAGGGGAGGGAAAGGGAAGACTACACCACTGGGAGGAGGAGGAGGAGGAGGAGGAGGAGGAAAAGTAGCTGTAATAAGATGGTTAAGGTGGAGTTATAGGAAGGGATAAGAGGTGGGGAGGAAGGGGGAGGAAAGGGGAGGAAGGGGGAGGAAGGGGGAGGAAAGGGGAGGAAGGGGGAGGAAGGGGTGAGGGAGAAGAACTATCGTGTGACGGGAAAGAAGGAAGGAAGGAAAAGGTCGTGGAGTTCAAAGGAGGAAAAGAGAAGGAGGAAAGAAGGAAGAGGGGAAAGGGGAGTTGGGGAAGGGGAGCGGAGGGGAGAGGAATGTAAATGGTGGGGAGCAAAATTAGCATGGTAGACACAACACGAAGACTTAGCACGAACGGGGATAAAGAACGGACGAGGAAAAGAAGAAAGAACGAACGAGGAAAAGACAGAGGAGGAAAAGAGGAAAAGAACGAATTAACGAGGAACAGAGGGAAAAAAGTAAAAAGGAAAAGAACCGACGATGAAGAGAGGAAAAGAACGAACGAGGAAAAGACAGGAGGAAATGAGGAAAAAAAGAAAGTAAAGAGGAAAAGGGTAAAAGAACAGACGAGGAAAAGACAGAGGAGGAGAAGAGGAAAAAAACGAACAAGAAAAAGGGGAAAAGAACGAACGAGGATAAGACAGAGAAAGAAAAAAGGAAAAGAACGGACGAGGAAAAGAACGGACGGGGAAGGGAAAGTAAGGAGGGAGAGAAAGAGGTATGGAGGAAGAAAGAGAGGGAAAGAATAGTTAAAGAGAAAGGTAAAGAGAGATAGAGAGTGAGAGGTATGGAGGGAGGGAGAAGGAGAGAGACAGTTAGAGAGGAAGGTAAAGAGAGATGTAGAGAGAGAGAGAGAGAGAGAGAGGGGGGGGAACAACAGAAGCAACAAGAACACATAACACACGTGACGCAGACAAAGAGCAACTGATGGCCCCGTGACCTTGACCTTTAAGTCCAGGAACAGTGGAGTAAAAACACTCTCTCTCTCTCTCTCTCTCTCTCTCTCTCTCTCTCCACCCCCCTCCTCCTCCTCCCCCTCCTTCAACCCCCCCCCCCCCTCCTCCCCCCTCCTATGTCTACACTTGCCCATGACAGCAACTCCCTTCTATGCAAAAATAACTCTTCTTTTTATTCTTTTTCTTTTTCTTCTTCTCCTTCTTCTTCCTCCTCCTCCTCCTCCTCCTCCTCGTAAGGCACTCCCAGATCAATGGTTTTCAGTCATGAGTTTGTCTATTGACCCGTGTTCCTCCTCTCTTTGTGTGCCTCCTCCTCCTCCTCCTCCTCCTCCTCCTCCTCCTCCTCCTCCATCATGTCCTCTTTAATACAGTTATATTCCTCTCTTCTTTCTTCTGCGAACCTTGAATATTAGTTGATGTTCACCTGAACTTCTCTCTCTCTCTCTCTCTCTCTCTCTCTCTTCGGTATGTTCACTGGTTTCCGTTTCTTCTCTTTTCGTTTTCCTCTTTCTCTCTTTTCCGTCCTCCTCATCTTCCTCCTCCTCCTCCTCCTCCCATCAGCGTACACCACAAGCCTCTCACCTGCCGAAGAAGCCCTCAATAATGAATCACCCGAAGGACTCACCTGTCACCTGTCACTTTCCCTTTCTCAACACCTTTCCTTACACTTTCACTTTCCTCCCTCCTGTATCACCTGTATGTGTTTCACGCCTCTTCCTTTCTCTTTTAATGATTTTTTTTTCCTCCTTTCCACTTTCCTTCTTCTTTCATGACACATACACACATATATACACCTTCCCTTTCTTTTCCTTTCGTAGCCTTTTCTTTCTTCCTTTCCTCCTTTCTTCTTTCTGCATGACACACATATACCTTCCCTTTTCTTTTCCTTCCTTTCCCTTTTCTTTCTACCCTCATTCCCTTCTTCCAATAGACCTTTTCACATTTCTTGCTTATTCTTCCTATTTTTTTTCCTCCTTTTTTATTTCCTTGTTTCCAATCGTCCTTTTGCCGTTCCTAACTTATTCCTCCTCGTTTTTCTCTGTCTTGTTTCTCATTTCTTTATCTTCCTCTCCCTTACCTCCCCCCTCTCTTTCTCCCGTCTTCCTCCGCACACACCTCCTCCTCCTCCTCCTCCTCCTCCTCCCACTTTGGTCAAACAGCCAGACAGACACTTCCAAGAAATCCGCGTGTATTAATTTTTTTTCTTTTTCTCTTTTATCTTTAAGCTGATGTGCGTCTTAATTCTGAAAGGAGGAGGAAAAGGAAGAGGAAGAGGAAGAGGAGGAGAAGGAGGAGGAGGAGGGGGAGGGGAAGGAAAATGAGTGGTAAATGCAAATAGAAGTGATGGAGAGAGAGAGAGAGAGAGAGAGAGAGAGAGAGAGAGAGAGAGAGAGAGAGAGAGAGAGAGAGAGAGAGAGAGAGAGAGAGAGAGAGAGAGAGAGAGAGAGAGAGAGAGAGAGAGAGAGAGAGAGAGAATGAGCCTGTTCGTTATAGTTTCGTCTTTATTCATTACAACTCTAAAAAAAAAATGAAAAAAACTCTACTTGGCATAATATTAATGACTCGAGATATTGTGAAATGTGTTGGTCATTATAGATAATGTGTAATCGCCTTATCCCTCTTGTTGTTGTTGTTGTTGTTGTTGTTGTATTTGTTGTAGTAGTAGTAGTTTTTTATTAATTCTTTTGTTTATTTATAGTTTTTTTCTATTGATTTTTTTTTGTGTGTGTGTATTTGTTGTTCTTCGTTCTATATTCTCGAGTTGGTGAGGATTTTTTTTTTTTTTTTTTTGGGGGGGGGGAAGGGTCAACTTTCTGTATGTGTGTGTGTGTGTGTGTGTGTGTGTGTGTGTGTGTGTGTGTGTGTGTGTGTGTAAGGGAAGTTACGGGGCGTTGAGAGGAAGAGACGACGCATTCACGAGCCCCCCCCCCACCCCCCTCTCTCTCTCTCTCTCTCTCTCTCTCTCTCTCTCTCTCTCTCTCTCTACCTGTCGCCCCACTGCCAGGTTGTGAATATTTGATCGTAGGCCGTTCAAGGGGAAGTGAGGAGAGGAAAGGAGGAGAGGAAGGAGGGAAGGAGGGGAAAAAAAAACGAAGCAGAAAAATGTGTTAAATAACTAAACCATAAAAAGAGGAAGTAAGGAGAGGAAAGGAAGAGAGAAAGGAAGGAAAAAAAGGGCGATTGAAGCAGAGAATGTGAAGAGAGGAAAAGAGAGGAGAAAAAAAGAGAGGAAGGAGGAAAAACGGAAGAAAAACCTAAATGTAAAATGGATAAAGGGTGAATAAAGCAAGGGGAAGGAGGGAGAAAGGAGGAAAAGAAAAGAGAAAGGAAGGAAAAAAAGGGCGATTGAAGCAGAGAATGTGAAAAGAGGAAAAGAGGAGAAAAAAAAGAGAGGAAGGAGGAAAAACGGAAGAAAAACCTAAATGTTAAATGGATAAAGAGTGAATGAAGCAAAGGGAAATGAGGAGAGGAAAGGAAGAGGAAGGAAGAAAGAAAGGAGAGGAGGAAAAAAAACGAGGGGTAAACGTGTGTATAATGGATAAAGGGGACATAAGGAGGAAAGGAAGAGAGGAAGGAAGGAGGGAAGGAAAAAAAAACAAAGAGAAAAATGTGGGTAAAACTGATGAAGCATAAGCAGAAAACATCAGAGGTGAGAAAGAATAAAGATGATGATGATGATGATGATGATGGTGATGATGATGATGGTGTATATAAAAATGGAATGAGATAAAAACAGAGGGGAAGGAAGTGACGATAAAATAAAGAAAAAAGGGAAAGAAGAGAAAAAAATCATACCAACAAGACGAACCAATGAAACGGACGGTATTAATAAAACTTCACTTCACTTCGCTTCTCACATCAACTATTTCTCAAGGTCAAACAGGGCATCAATCGGGTTCTAATGGGTGTTTCTTTAGGTTCACGGTACAGAAGAAGGGTCAAACTACCACCAGGGTCATAAAACTACTCCTGGAAATGCCCAAAACTCCTACGAAAGCCTTGCCAAATATGTGAACTTGGGCGGCGAAATATCTAGTAACACCCCCCAGTACTTTCCTCCTAATCCTCCTCCTCCTCCCCTCTTTCTCTGCGTTCCCTCTCCCTTTTATTTATTTCCCATCCCCTTTTTCTTCTCTTCTCTTCCCTCACCTTCCTCCTCCTCCTCCTCCTCCTCCTCCTCTTCCTTCTTCTTCTCATCCCTCACTTTCCTCTTCTTCCCCCTTTCTCTCTCATTTCCGTCCCGTTCCCTCTCTTCTCCCCTCATACTTCACTTTCCTCCTCTTCCTCCTCCTCCTCCTCCTCCTCCCCCTCCCGTGCCCAGGTATACATGCAATCCAGCACCGCTCTGAAGCTCTAGTAATGGAGCCCAAAACACGATCTCTGTCTCAAATGTTCCCCTCACCCAAAACCACTCTCTCTCTCTCTCTCTCTCTCTCTCTCTCTCTCTCTCTCTGATTTTCCTCCTCCTTCTACTACTACTACTACTACTACTACTTCTACTACTACTACTATTTCTTACCAACCACGTATTATCACTTATCAGCTCCACATCCTCCCTCTCCACACACACACACACACACACACACACACACACAAACGCCTCGACACCCAATACCACCTTGCTACCACATCGCTCACTGACGCCTTGCCTTCCCATCCTCACTCCTTCCCTCTCTCCCTCCTTCCACCTGTCCTGTAATAGCGTGCCAGGTGAGTTAGGGAGGGGCAGAGGGGGAAGGAGGATGCAGGGAGGGGCGGGGCGGGGCAGCTGCGCGTCGCCTTGCCTGTTTCTGAGTAGTGCAGCGCGGTGACCTACTTATGGCTCGGCGGACGGGCTAAAAGTGGGGCAGTGTGTGAAGGTCATGAAAAGTACAGCGACGAGGAGAGGAAGGGGTTAAGGGGGGGGGATGGGAGGGAGGGAGAAGGGATAAGGGAGAGATAAGGAAAAGGGGGGAAGGGAAGAGATGGGATGGGGTGGGATGGGATGGTAAGAGAAGAGAAGGGAAGGGATGGGAAGGGGATGGGAAGGGAAGGGAAGGGAAGGGGAGGGATGGGATGGGATGGTAAGAGAAGAGAAGGGAAGGGAAGGGAAGGAAAGGAAGGGAGTTAAAGGGAAGGGGAAGGAAAGGAAGGAAGGGAGAGAGGGAATGTGTAAATATCGGGTTATGGAGAGTTTGTATGTCTGAGAGAGAGAGAGAGAGAGAGAGAGAGAGAGAGAGAGAGAGAGAGAGAGAAAACGAATGTGTCAGTGTACGCTGGAAAATTACATAAAGGGTCTGCGTGTTGCGAGAGAGAGAGAGAGAGAGAGAGAGAGAGAGAGAGAGATCTATACACACATACATACACACATACACATATACATACATACACACGCGCAAACGTTACACAAAGGAGGGTTGACTCGGCGCAAAATGAACGAGGAAAAGCGAAACTGAACGAACCGAGAGAAAACGGGAACGAACGAGAGCGGGAATGAATGAATGAATGGAGGAACGGAAGAAGGAGTGAGTGAGTGAGTGAATGAATGAATGAATGGATAGGGAAGGAGTTAGTGAATGAGTGAATACGTGAGTGAGTTAAAGAATGAATGAAAAGATGAAAGGAAGGAGTGAGTGAGTGAGTGAGTGAGTGAGTGAATGGAGGAACGAGTAAATGAATGAATGAATGAATAAATGAATGGATGGATGAACGAATAAGTGAGTGAGTGAATGAATTGATGAATGTAAGAACGAGTGAGTGAGTGAGTGAGTGAGTGAATGAGTGAGTGAAACATGAGTTGACGTCAAAGGTGGCTACGAGGAAGGATAAACAGCCTGAAGGATAAAAAGACAATAAAGACAGGAAGGAGGAGGAGGAGGAGGAGGAGGAGGAGGAGGAGAGAGAGAGAGAGAGAGAGAGAGAGAGAGAGAGAGAGAGAGAGAGAGAGAGAGAGAGAGATACAGTGTTATGTAGGTCGAGCGAGGTCGATACTCCGCCGTGAGGTCAAGGACACAGACGCTACGAGCTGCCAGCCATCGCCTTCTCCTCCTCCTCTCCTCCTCCCTTACTCCATTCTCCACACGCCGAACCCTTCCACCCGGCCCACTGTCCCCTCCACCTTCCTCCTTCCATCTCCTCCTCCTCCTCCCCCCCTCTGGCTCTTACTCTTCTTTCCTCCCTGTTTCTCTTCCTCCTCCTCCACCTTCTGTTTCCCTCTCTTTCATCCCTGCTCCTCCTCCTCCTCCTCCTCCTCTTCCTCTTTAACTTCTTCTCTTCATTTTCCCCAAGTCCTTCATTCGTCTTCCATTGTTCCGGATAGGACACAAAGTAAAGGGTTTGAGTTGGATAAATGAAGATTCAACAAAGACATAGGCAGAAATTGGTTTACTAATAGAGTGCAGTCATGCTGTGAGTGCCAATACGGAGGGCACATTTAGGAAGAGGTTTGATAAGTCCGCGGAGAGTGAGGAAGGGAAGAGTTAGACTTAAAGGCGCTGACTTATATAGGCCTACCGGCACATTGCAGACTCCATATGTTCTTTTGTTCTTATGTGTTTTTCTCTTCCTCCTCCCCGCATAGGCCACCTCTTTTTTTTCTTTTTTTTTTAATACTACATCTTAAGGTTAGGTTTAAAGGCGCTGAATCATATAGGCCTACCGACACATTGCAGACTCCTTTTCTTATGTGTTTTTCTCTTCCTCCTCCCCGCATAGGCCACTTTTTTTTTCTTTTTTTAATAGTACATCTTAAGCTTTTTCCTAGGGTATTTATCGGTTAAAGGACGTATGGTGAGTATACTTCCTCTCTCTCTCTCTCTCTCTCTCTCTCTCTCTCTCCGGACGCTAACTTTGACCTTTCTCTTGTTCACCCTGCGGCCGTCTATCTTTTCTCCTCTCCCTTTATTTTCATTTCACTTCGACTTGACTTTATTTTTTAGGTGTACGCGTTTGTTGCTGCCCTTTCCGAAATTTGGGCCGCCCCCCCCCCCCCCCCTCTCCTCCTCCTCCTCCGCCTCCGCCTCCGCCTCCGCTTCAGTCTCCTCCTATTCTTCCTCCTTTTGGTGAGGTTTGTTTCGATTGACTTTTTTTTTTTTTTCTTGGCTTCGTCTTTCTTTGTTGTTTGTTCTTTGAAGTTGGTTTTATTGTTGTTTTTGTTGCTGTTATTGTAGTTATTGTTGTTGGGAGATTTTTTTCTTGTTTTTTTTTTTCTTTCTTTCTGTCTTGTCAAATGAACACACTCCGTCACTTCTATTTACGGCTGAATGAATGTGAATGTGAGTGAGTGAGTGAGTGAGTGAGTGAGTGAGTGAATGCGTGAGAAGTGTCCTATAATACTCTCTCTCTCTCTCTCTCTCTCTCTCTCTCTCTCTCTCTCTCTCTCTCTCTCTCTCTCTCTCTCTCTCTCTCTCTCTCTCTCTCAAGCTTACTTTTCTATCACCATTCTTTACACATTTTTTTCCATATATATTTTTTCTTTATGTATTGCTTACCTTGTTCACCATCCTCACACTTTTTCTGACTCTCCGTGACCAGAATAACCAGCTAAAGAAGATGGTTGAAGAGGCGGAAAGGACGATGGGAGAGGAGGAGGATGAGGAGTAATATGGAAGCTGGAGATGAAGAGGAGAGAGAAAGAAAATGAGAAGTTATGGAGAAGAGAATGATATAAGAAGAGAAATGGTAGAGGAAAACACGTAAGAAAAGGAACAGGAGGAGGAGGAAGAGGAGAAAGAGCAGAGAGAGAAAACAAGAATAATAGAAAGAGGAGCAGGAGGAGAGGTCAGGAAAAGAGAGGAAAGAAAAAGAGAAAAGAAGGAAAAAATAAGAAAAAAATATTAGACAAACAGGAGGTAAGAGAAAATATAAGAGAAAGAAGAATAGGAATAACAGGAGGAGGGGAGAGAGAGGTCAGGAAAAGTGAGACAAAAGAGAGAAGGAAAAAAAGACGAAAAAAACAAGATGGAAGAGAAAATATAAGAGACAGAATAATGCATGTGGAGGGAGAGAGAGAAACAAAGGAGAGACACATATAAAAGGAGGAAAGAGGGGAAGGAAGGACGGAGAGAATAAAAAAAGAGAGATAAACCTTTGCACACACACACACACACACACACACACACACACACACACACACACACACACACACACACACACACACACACACACACACACGCACAGGTCAAGGGGAGAAGACACTAGTTGCTCCCTCTCGTTTAAATAGTCTCCCCTACCACCCCCTCTCTCTCTCTCTCTCTCTCTCTCTCTCTCTCTCTCTCTCTCTCTCTCTCAGAATCCCTATAAGCATCACCTCCTCCCCCCTCCCCCCAACCCCCCCCCCTACCCCCAGCATCCTTTGTACCCACACGCGAGTCAATATTTACTCACACCTATACTGAGAGAGAGAGAGATAGAGAGAGAGAGAGAGAGAGAGAGAGAGAGAAATAATACTTCCTTTCTCTCTTTTTCTTTTTACTGTCCCTAAGCTATCCAGAGGTCAGCAACCCTTCCTCTCTCTCTCTCTCTCTCTCTCTCTCTCTCTCTCTCTCTCTCTCTCTCTCTCTCTCTCTCTCTCTCTCTCTCTCTCTCCCCCAGCCGTTCTCACCTGTCACACCGGTTCTGAAACTCTCAACAGCACACTCAAAGGTCAGGTAAATCCTTGACTACACCTGCAAAGGGTATTTAGCGTGTGTGTGTGTGTGTGTGTGTGTGTGTGTGTGTGTGTGTGTGTGTGTGTGTAGGAGAGAAAGACTCTTAGGGGTGAGCACGAGCCCTAAAGCTTCTGTTCTCGAGTGGTGGGGAGTGAGGAGGAGGAGGAGGAGGAGGAGAAGGAGGAGGAAGGGAAGGAACAAGGACAAGAACAACAAGAGGAAGAACAGGAACAAGAAAACAAGAACATGAAGAAAAGAAGAAAAGGAGGAGGAGGAAGTCTATGGGGCAGGTGGAGGAGGAGGAAGAAGAGGAGGAGGAGGAGGAGGAGGAGGAGCGACCAACAGAAGAAAAAAATCTACTCCAGCGAAGGGATGACCGCAAGGGCTGGGGAGGAGGAGGAGGAGGGGGGGGGAGAGGGAGGATCTGGGGTGAGGGGAGAGAAAGGGGAGAGAGAGAGAGGGGCGACTCACAAGTATATATTGGGTAGTCGGAGGAAACGCCGCTGGGGAGAAGGCGATAGGGAGAGAAAATCCTATTCAGGGGAGGGAGAGAGACGCGCTGAGAAGGGGAGGAAGAAGGGAGGAAGAAGGGAGGAATGGTGAGGATGGGAGAGGCGAAATCTATTGTGTTATTGTCAAGTTTCCGATGGCCATACACACACACACACACACACACACACACACACACACACACACACACACACACACACACACGTAGTAACATTTGGCTTTCGAGAATTTCCTTTTTATTTTACTATTTACTAAAGTTGAGTGATTTTCTTTTGTGTGTACAGGAAGAGGCTGAGGGAATGCCGAGAAAAAATATTTGGCAAGGCTTTCGTAGGAGTTGTAGGTATTTCCAGGAGTAGCTTTATGACCCTGGTTGTAGTGTGACCCTTCTTCTGTACCGTGAGCCTGAAGAAACACTCATTAGGACCCGACTGACCCCCTCTTTGACCTTTAGATATAGCTGATGTGAGAAGCAGAAGAGTCTTATCATACCAACACTTCCTTTCTTTTCCTCTTAGTGCCTTGGTAATCCCCCTTTTTCTTCCTCCTCCTCCTCCTCCTCCTCCTCCTCTCCCCCTGATGACTCCACGCACCAAAACCCAGGAATCGCGAACCCCCTCCCCCATGCGCTCTTCCTCTTCATGGAATTCGCTCCCGACCAGTCGTCCACTCATTTAAACCGACCGACAACAACGAGGGCAAAACGATAATATAGCTTAACGACGGCGGCGAGGAGGAGGAAGAGGAGGAGGAGGGCAAGAAGAAAAAGAAGAAGAAGAAGAAGAAGAAGAAGAAGAAGAAGAAGAAGAAGAAGAAGAAGAGGAAGAAGAAGAAGAAGAAATAGAAGAAGAAGAAAATGAAGAAGAGGAGGAGAAAGGGGACGAGGAGAAGGAGAAGTAGTATGAAAGAAAAAGAAGATGATGACTAAGGGGCACAACAACAACAACAACAACAACAACAACAACAACAACAACAACAACAACAACAACAACAACAACAACAACAACAACAACAACAACAACAACAACAAGGGTGGCAGCAGTAATTGTTTGTGGTGGGAGACGTAGATGCAGTTTTGACGGTATACTGAAGGTGATGGTGGTGATGATGGTGTTGGTGGGTAGTGGAGTTGGCGGAGGTAATGGCGGTGGTGGGTGGTGACGACAGCAGGACTGACAGCCATCACCGGCGCCTGAATGTCTTTCCGCCTCACCACCGTCTTTTTTTCGTAAGCGACTCGTCACCTGCTGGCAGAGACGACTCCCAGCCCCCTCCCCTCCCCTCTTCCCCTCCCTGCACCCTCCACACAAGCACAGGGGCGTCTCAGGAGCACTGGATCTACGTATGACTGTATATGCTATAATTGTACCTGTTGAGGGCTGCAGGTAGGGGAGGAGAGGGGTGGGGAAGGTTTGCAGGGGGGGGGGCTTGCACTACACTTGCGGAAGGTGTGCATCAGGAGGGTTACTGAAAGCCACTTCGTCTGTCAACCCTGTGCTTCGATTGTGACAGGTCAAGTGACGCATCGCGAGGCAGCATGAGCCAGGCCTGCAAGATGAAGTGACTGCACCGGCACTGACTGGGGCCAAACAGAACCCAATAACGCATGGAGGTATGAGCGAGGGTATTGTAAGTCGGCCAGTGAGCGCACACACACACACACACACACACACACACACACATACCCATCAACCCACACATACATACAGAAACATGGATAAGTAAGGGGAGCGAAGGAAGAGTGGAAAAAGGGCGAGAAGGCAAGGGAAGGGCGGGGAAGGGTGGGGAACCAAGGGAAAGGCGGAGAAGGGTGGGGAAGCAAGGGAAGGTAGGGGAACGGTAAGGGAATAAGGAAAGTGAGGGGAAGGAGCAAGTGAAGGGCAGGAAAGCAATGAAGGAGAAAGGGAAGAGGAGTAAGGGAAGGGCGGGGGAGGACGTTGGAGGACGAGGACGGGCGAGGAAGGGTGAAGGAAGCAAGGGAACGTTCTGGGAAGAATGGCAGAGCAAGGGAACGGGCGGGAAAGGAAAGGGATGGGAGCAGGAAGTGAGGGTTGGATGGACGGTGTAAGTGAGGAAGTCCAGAACAGTGTCAACAACTGAAGACGCCACGCGGGCTGTCTCCCTCTCTCTTCAAGGCACTGAGCCACATACCGCGAACTCTCCGTGAATAATAGACGGCAGTGCAGCGTCCCACTCACGTCCTGATCGCCTCTTCCTCCTCCTCCTCCGACACTTCTACCCTGCCTCCCCCACATCAGTCCCCGCCGCAATCTCAACGCCTTTCTCCCCTCCCAACTTTCCTTCCCTGACAGTGGGAGGAAATAGGTTGATCTGTCACCTATAGAAAACCCACTACTCTCCGCCCCACCACATCCTCCGCGGCTCCCTCTGCCACAGGAACATAACGAGTAGCGAACAAGTCTTAAGGAGATATTAGAGGACTCCCCGCTTATAAGTCTGTAGTCTGTAGTGTAGAGTCCGTAGTGCTTGATGAATTAGTGAATATATCGTAAAGTGAAATGTGAATGAAAGAGAGTGTTACGAGGGGAGAGGAAGAAAGGGTGCATAAATGAGTGGGGGGGGGGGCGTTTCTGGGAGCATCTTTCTAGAGTCTGACACCCCTTACACCCCTCCAAAACACCCCTACCACTAATAAAAACATCCACCGCCTCCACACCCCTTACATAACGAAGACTACAAGGCAAAATTAAGAGAGGCGAGGGGAAGAAGTCTAGGCCATATTGTAAGGGGGAAAAGGAGGAGGAGGAGGAGGAGGAGACGTAGGAGGAGAGAAAGAGGTGGAGGAAAGGAGGGGCTTGTATAAGGGAAGCTTGGGGATTTAGTGGGAAATCTCCAAGGGTAGGGGAGGAGGAGAGGGGGAAGAGGGGAAGAGGAAGGCGGCGTGGAAAATGAAGCCAGCCGCCGAGGGAGAGAGCGACAGAGCGGAAGGGAAAGGAGAAAAAAGGAGGAGGGAGAAGAAGAGGGGAGAAACAAAGAAAGGGAAGGAAGAAAGACTGTAATTAGAGAGAGAGAGAGAGAGAGAGAGAGAGAGAAAGAAGAGTACAAAAAGAGAGGAAAAGAGAGAAAGGAGAGGAGGTAGGGAGGTAAAGAAAGGGGAAGGGAGAGAGGGAGGGAGAGAAGGGAGATAAGTAGGTATAAGGAGGGGAGACATCTGTGCATGGAGGAATAATATCTGGAGAGGAAAATCCAGTATATAAGGAGAGTTATTTTTGCCATTCAGCAGTTCCTGGAAACGCTGAGAGGAACGGAATAGGGAAGGAGAGAGAGAGAGAGAGAGAGAGAGAAGGAGGGTTGGAGAGCGAGAGAAAAACATAAGGGGAGAAAAAGAGAGGAAGAAAGCGATGGTGTTGAAATTGCAGAAAATAGGGAGGGAGGGAGAGAGGTGGAGAAGGAGTGATAATGAGAGGTAGAAGAAGGGGTGAAAGGAGGAGAGGATGAGGGGAATAAGGAAGGTGATGATAGGTGTGAAAGAGGAGGAGAAAGTACTGCTGTCCTTTTCCTTTCCTTCTTCTTTTTTTCCCTTCTTCCCCATTTTCTTCTACCCTCCAAATAAATAGATAAGGGAAGAGAATGAGGGAATAAGGAGATAATGATAATAGGTGTGAGAGAAAGAAAGAACACTCCTATCGTTTAAAATTTCCCTTCGCATACTGTACTAAGTTCCCATCTACATCCCCTTTCTTTTTCTTCTTCTTTTTCTTCCCCTTCTTCTCCATTTTCTTCTTCCTGCTATCCATTTTTTTTCCTTCCCCATACTGTGCTAGACCCCTTTCTAAATCCCCTTCTTCTTCTTCTTCTTCTTCTTCTTCTTCTTCTTCTTCTTCTTCTTCTTCTTCTTCTTCCCCTTCTTCTCCATTTTCTTCTATCTGCTATCCATTTTTTTTCCTTCCCCATACTGTACTAGACCCCTTTCTAAATCCCCTTCTTCTTCTTCTTCTTCTTCTTCTTCTTCTTCTTCTTCTTCTTCCCCTTCTTCTTCCCCGTTTTCTCCTTCCCTCTACCTCTGAATAAAAATAAACAAATTCATAAATAAGCAAATAGGTGAATCAATAGAGAGTGCACGGCATCCACATTAGCTAAATCGGCGGCATTATAAAATTCTGATGGAGATGAAAGCGCCGTTAATGAGTAACAAGCAGCGGCAGCCGGCAGTAATGAACGGGTGAAAAAGTATTAAGACCAGGTGAGCGTCAGGTGAGACCGCTAACACCTACATCGAAGTTGTTGTTAGTGGTAGTGGTGGTGGTGGTGGTGGTGGTGGTTGATTTTGTTGTTGGTGGTGGTGGTAGTGGTGGTGGTGGTGGTGGTTGATTTAGTTGTTGTTGTTGGTGGTAGTGGTGGTGGTGGTGGTGGTGGTGGCGTTTTTCTTCTTCTTTCTTCCTTTTCTTCTTCTTTTTCTTCTTCTTCTTTTTCTTCTTCTTCTTGTTCTTCTTCTTCTTCTTGTTCTTCTTCTTCTTCTCTTTCTTCTTCATGTTCTTCTTCTTCATTCTTGTTCTTGTTCTTTTTCTAGTTTTCGTCCACTTCAAATTCATCTTTTCATCATAAAATTAATAATGGTCTTTTTTTTCTCCTCTTCTTAATATTATTCTTATTCTATTCCTCTTGTTCAAATTCTTCTTCCTCTGCTAATCCTTCTTCTCTATCTGTTTCTTCTTTTTCCTCCTCCTCCTCCTCCTCCTCTTCTACTGTTTCTTTTTTCTCTAATTCTTCCTCCTCTTTCCCTCCTCTTTCCTCCACTCGTTTCACCTTTACGGGTTTTCCTCTGACGCATTCTTTCCTCCTCCTCCCTCCCTTCAACGACCCTCACTACCCCCCCCCACCACCACCACCACTCTCCAGCCTCTCCCCTCCCTCACCATCACCACTCATCCCCCTCTAGCCTCCCATTTATTCCCCTTACATGTTCTCCTGTAAGCATGATAGGAGGAGAAAAGGTAGCGATCCCCTCTCATCCCCCTCCTTCTCTCCCCTACCTCATCTCCCCCCTCTCCCCCCTGGTACTGGTATGACACTGTATGATGCAACCTGTTCTTTCCTTCCCTCCCCTCCTCCCCCTCCTCTCATCCCCCTCCTATCATCTCCCTCCCCCTCCCTTACTACCCTACTCCCCATCTCCCCTCCCCTCCCCCTTCTGCCCCGGTGACAGTATGACATGAAGGAGCTTGCCCATTCCCTCCCTGCCCCTCTTTACTCCCCCTCCCCTTCCTCCCAATCTCCCCCCTCCAACCCTCTCCACTGCATGTTGTAACTTGTCTTATGCCTCCCTCCCCCTCCTTCTTCCTCCTACCCCTCCTTTCCCTTCCTCCTCCTCCTCCTCCTCCTTCTTCATTCCTTGCCTCTCAGTGAAAACAAATTGATATCCATTCTCATTTTTCTCATTACCCACTTTTCCTTTTCTCTTTTTTGTCTTTTTCAATTTTTTTCTTTTCCTCTCTCCTGAATTTATTGCCTCAGCCTTTTCTTCTTTTTCTTGTTTTGCTTCCTCCATTTCTTTCTTGCTTTCTTTCTTATTTACCTCCGTTCATTCTTTCTTTCTTTCTTTTCTGTCTTATTTTTCCTTTTTTTCTTTTCCTCTCTCCTGAATTTATTGCCTCAGCCTTTTCTTCTTTTTCTTGTTTTCTTTCCTCCATTTCTTTCTTGCTTTCTTTCTCTTTTTCTTTTCCTTTTTCTCTCTTTCACTCTTTCTTTACCGTCCCATTTATTTCCGCCTCACGCACCGATGTTTTCGTCTCTCTGATTCAGTTTTCCTCCTCTTCTTCCTCTTCCTCTTCCTCCTCATATTTTTTATCTTCCAAACTCTTTCAATCTTTATCAAACCCTTTATCTCCGCCGTTCCAATTTCCGCCTCTGGTTCACTCTTCTTCTTCTGCTCCTTTCTTTTTATTATGCATTTTTTTGTTTCCTTGTTCTTTTTTTCCTTTTTTATCTACGTCTCAATACGAAAAAGCAAATATATAGTCTTTTTTTTTTTTTTCGCGCTTCATGTCTTTCTTTCAATCAATCATTTTTTATTACTTATTTTTTTTCTTTCATTTCCTTCTCTCAAACTTTTACACTCTCTCTCTCTCTCTCTCTCTCTCTCTCTCTCTCTCTCTCTCTCTCTCTCTCTCTCTCTCTCTCTCTCTCTCTCTCTCTCTCTCTTCCTTTCCTTTCTCTAATCTTTCTTTCTTCATCTCTGACCAAAAACTTCCCTACTGAGTGTGCGTGTGCGTGTGTGTGTGCGTGTGTGTGCGTGTGGAGGCCATTACCACAGCCACAGCTTCCACGGGAGTCTCTTGGCGGCCTTCCCGGGAGTTAATTCTAAGGCCGTCGAAGAAAAGGAGAAAAGAAACGAATAAAAACGAAACAGCTTGTGCACGGTGGTGGCGGAGGTTTATTTTGGAGTGTTCGCCCCCGCATCTCTCGTGTGTGTGTGTGTGTGTGTGTGTGTGTGTGTGTGTGAGAGAGAGAGAGAGAGAGAGAGAGAGAGAGAGAGAGAGAGAGAGAGAATAAGAAAAACATTTATTTGTTTATTCAGTAGCTCGCGTGCATAAAACACACACACACACACACACACACACACACACACACACTTGACCCTGACCCAACCCACGCATATTCCCTGTGTGTATGTGTGTGTGTGTGTGTGTGTGTGTGTGTGTGTGTGTGTTGAGTTGTGGATGGTCATGCACCGTTTAACCCTTCTCTCTCTCTCTCTCTCTCTCTCTCTCTCTCCTCCCTGCTGCACCACCGTTGGCAGTGCGTGAGGTGATGGTCCAGGTCGACGCTAGTTTAGTCATTCAGTCAGTCCTGTAATTACCTTTCCTCTTCACTCCCTTCCTCGTCCAGTCATTTATCCATACGTTCACCCATCCACTGCGTCATTTCCCTCCCTCACCCACTCCTGCTGTAGATTTACTTATTTACTTAACGCATGCACACACACACACTTCTTGCTTTTCACTTATTCATGCCACACCACACTTATTCTTTTCTATTCCCTCTTATTTTCTTTCTTACTCTCTTACTTTGTTTTGGTCTTCATTCGCTAAGTCGCATTTCACATCACGTTAGTCAATCAATCAACTATATACATTTTTTTCCCGCACTTTTGGTAACTCTTTTTAATCACTCCAAGCCTCTTTCCTCTATTTCCCAGTCTATTCCTCTCTTTGTCATTCCACTTGCTCCACCTCAACTATTCATATTACATCAAGATCTTCCGTTACTCATTCTTCCACCTCGTCCTCTCTATGCAAGCGCCACATACTTGCTGTTCCTCACTCCACTAAATCCAAAAACTTGTCTATTTCATGTTTTAGCTCGTCATTCCAGTTGCTCATCCACGATTCATTCCACGTCAATATCCTCCGTTACTCATTCCTCCACCTCGTCCAATTCATGCACTCGCCACATGCCTGCTGTCCGCTCCACCTCCCTCCCCTCACTCCACTCATGACTTAATCGTCTCCACTTGCATGCCCTTTCGACTATTAATATCCCTCTTGTCCACCCACGTGTGTGTGTGTGTGTGTGTGTGTGTGTGTGTGTGACTGGGTAGAGAAAATACGTAAAAGAATAATAATTATTGTGTAACTAGACACGTACAATCTCGTTCAATGGAAAATTATGCAAAAGCTGGATTCATGTAACGAGAGAGAGAGAGAGAGAGAGAGAGAGAGAGAGAGAGAGAGAGAGAGAGAGAGAGAGAGCATATCGTATGACGTCACCTGGTCAACCCGACGCTACGAACAACGCTAACACGTAGTAATGAAGAGGTCAAGGGCAGAGGGAAACCTTGAACCGTGATATTTAAAGGTAAAGGAAAGGAATGAGGAGGCAGTAGTGGCAGGAAGAGGAGGAGGAGGAGGAGGAGGAAGAGAAGGTGGAGAAAAAGGAGGAGGAGGGGGAGGGGGGAAAAGAGCAAGAACACCACCACTACCACCACCATAATCACCACCACTACCACCACCATAACCACCATAACCACCACCACCATCACCACCACCACCAAAACCAACAAAAAAAAAAACAGGAACAAGAAAAGTATTAGGAGGATGAGGAGAAGGAGGAGGAAAAGATAGCAAGAGGTGGAAGACGAGGAGGAGGAAAAGGAGAATAAAAGAGAAAGAGGAGAAGGAGGAGAAGGAGGAGGAAGAGGAGAAGGAGGAGGAAGAGGAGGAAGACTATAGAAGGAGGGGTAAAAAAAATATGATTAGGAATCCAAGAAAACAAGCAAATTTAATATATATTCAAAGTGTGGGAGATGGTGTCGGTGATGGTGGTCGTGGTGGTGATGGTGGTCGTGGTGGTGGTGGTGGTGATCGTGGCGGTAGTAGAGTGGTGGTCGCTTTGGTAGCGGTGGTGGTGGAGGTGGTGATAATCGTGGTGGTGGTGGCGGAGGTGGTAAAAACGGTGGCGACGGTGGTGGTTAGTGGTGGAGGAGGAGGTGGTTAGTGCCATGGTGGTGGAGGTGGTGGTGGTGTTGAGTTGCCGCAGTCATTGGGAGCAACGTCCTAGTAATGGTGGTGGTGGTGGTTGAAGTGGAGGTGGTAGTGGTGTTAAAGTGGATACGGAAATTGAGTAAGTGATGATGATGATGATGATGATGATTGTGGTGGTAGTGATGGTGGTGGTACTAGTAGTGGAGGTGAAGTGGATTTGAGGACTGAGTGGGTGAGTGATGATCTTGTGGGTGGTGGAGATGGTGGAACAGTGTAAACATGGTGGAATAATGGAGGTGGCAGTGGTGGTGGTGGTGTGGCGGTGAAATTAGTGGTGTAAAGGTGGAAGAGCATTGGTGTAAAGTAAGTGGAGTAATGCCGAGAAGGAGATGAAGTGGTGCTGTTAAAGGAGGAGGTGGAGCGGAGGAGGTGGTGGTGGCGGAGGTAGTGGTGTGGAGGTGATGAAACTGATGGTGTAATGGTGATGCAAGGGTGAATGGATATACAGTAGTGTAGT
The DNA here is from genome assembly GCF_024679095.1 of Eriocheir sinensis. Taxonomy (NCBI): domain Eukaryota; kingdom Metazoa; phylum Arthropoda; class Malacostraca; order Decapoda; family Varunidae; genus Eriocheir; species Eriocheir sinensis. The sequence continues at coordinate 21,951,346 of NC_066516.1, forward strand.
ATCAAGTAGTGTAAAGTAGATGGTGTAATGCTGTGAAGGAGGTGGAATAGTGGCGTGAAAGAGGAGGTGGAGCGGCGGAGACTGGTGGTGGTGGAGCGGCGGCGGCGGTGGTGGGCGGGTTCGCGACGTCACGGGAGCAACAACCCGGAGAAGGTCAAGGCCACGGCTGAGAGGAAGAAGAGGAGGAAGAGGAAGAGGAAGAGGAAGAGGAGGTGGTGGTGGTGGTGTTGAAAGGCTGAGCCGCAGGGAAGAGAGAACTGAGCAGAGGGAAGGAAAGGAAGGATGGGAATGAGATAGAAGAAGGAGAATAGAAAGACCGAGAAAGGAAGAGAAGGGAGAGAAGGATGAAGAGGAGAAGAAGAGATGAAAGGAAGGGAAAGGAAGGATGAGAGTAAGACAGAAAGAAGGGGAAGGAGAAAAAGAGAAGGAAGAAAGAAGAGGAGGAGAGATGGAAGGAAAAAAAAAGTGAGTGTGGATGAAGCAAGAATCTGATCCACAAGTAATACAACACTGAAAGGAAGAAGGGGGAAGGGGGAAGGGGAGGAGAAGGGAAGGGGAAGGAGGAGGGAGATAAAAATGAAGGAGTGGCTTTGTGTATCTAGGGGAGAGAGAGAGAGAGACCCACACCAGCAGAAAAAAAAAATAACTCTACCAGTGGAGATTGCACAACGCGGATCCCGTATTGTTGACAAATGAATAGCGGCGGCGGGCTCCAGAGAGTGAAAACCAACACACACACACACACACACACACACACACACACACACACACACACACACACACACACAAGTGATATGCTGACTCGTTAATACTGTCTTGATTGCATTGCGGAGGAAGATGACAGGAGGGGGGGGGGACGAGGGAGGGGGAGTGGAAGAAGGGTGGAGAGAGCAAAATGGATGGAAGAAATGAATACGTGTTAGTGTGGAGGGGAATGTACAGGGAAGGGTGTGTTTGTGGAGTGAAGGGAGTGGGAGGGCTTTCATATGTACGGGATGGGGGATAACAAGGCGTGGTTTGTTATCATTATCGGTGACGGTGTTCGTGACGGTGCTCTGAAGGCGATACAAAACGACATAGCTTTTGCCTGACGCAGCAGCAGCACCACCTCCCCCCCCCTCACCCCCCACCCACCCACACACACGCCACGACCCAAATAACATCCCAGACACCCGTGATGCAGCCTCTCCTTCATCCCCACCCTGCTATGCAATGCCACAGGTAGCATAACACCCCCACTCACACACCCACACGCTCACACACCCTCCATGTCCCTCTCGAAGAAGCGACAGCAGCGGCGGCGGCGGCATGAACTGCGTCACGACCCTAAAGACTTGCTCGTCGCGGTGTAACTCACTTCGTCGCCGCCAACAGGATAATTTGCGGAGATAACTTTTACGATCCTTATGATGGTGCGCACTAAACGTCTTGTTCTCTTCGGGTCGGGGCTTCGTGTCGCTCGGGGTCTCAGGCTGCGTGTGAGCGTCGAAATAACTCGAGAGTATTCGGTGCTCAGATATTTGACACAATATCTCCGGGACAGTCAGCGGGCAGCGCGGCAGTCCCTCCTAAAGCTGCCCGGCGCCCGTAGCAGCCTTGTCCGCCTCTGTGGATATTGGTGCGGCGCGACGAAGCGGAACTAAGGTTTTGAGTATTCCGAGGCAGTTGCATGAGCAGGGCGCTTTTAATGTTGCTCCGATCACGCCTCTACCGGCCCCTGCACCCCAGCCGGATCACGCTACCAGGGATACGAGACGGTGAGATAATTTGAGTACTGATAAAGTGGGACAAAGAATTAAAGTAAGAAAAGGAGGGTCCAAAACTAGCCTTGACCCATACACTGACGGGGGCGGCCTGACTCACGGCGGCCACCTCAAAACTATGAAGGAGCGGCAGTCCAACAGTGGCCACTAAGGCAAGGAGGTGCTTCCTGTGTGAAGGGATAACATGGCGTAGGCCACTGTGGTAGTAACTATTAGAATAACGGTGGAGGCTTCCTCAACACCGGTATATAGTAGGCAACAAGCGTGGGGCAGACCTGACCCATCACCTTGCCATGGGATGAACTACAGTGACCGTCCACACAGAGGTCACCTTCATCACGCCGCGCCAGACACTCAGGGCGTTGGGCGAGGCGTCAGGAGGTGCCTCTCGGGCCCTCCTGTGTCTAGTCCACCTAATCCTCGGCCCTGCAGGACGCGTGTGTTTTCGTTATGCCTCAGCAAGGAACGCACACGCTTGTTGGAGGCGTACACACACACACACACACACACAAGTTATTTCCTGTTCTCATCGCGGCAGCTTTCGCCTCTCCTTAATTTAATCTTCTGTCCGCGGCTCTCTTCTTTTCCTCGTGTGCCCCTTCGTTTCGTTGTTTATTCACGCCGCACTCGCTCCTTCGTGCCCACCCCTGACCTTTCACTAACTTTCCTCTTCTCATCTCCCGCCTCTCCTTCAGCTCTTTTCCTCATTCACCGTCCTTCCCCGCCTCCTGCGCCTCCCTGCTCCGCGCCCCTCCCCCCTGTCCTTACAAAGCCTCGGGGAACGCTGCCACCAGACTAGCAATGACCCCCGGACCGCCTCACCTGGGCCCCTTACGTCACCTGAGTCAGCCGCCGCCGATTACATCACACGGGCGGCGTCCCGGGGCGCGGCGACCTAATTGCACCAATCACGGGACGCCACACAATTCCCAGGGACAATCAGACGCCTGTTTTCTGATGAAGCGTTGGAGTGTTTGTTCCCCTCCTCGCTACTATATATATCTCGGTTTCAAGAATGAGCCGGGATACATTTTCTGTTATTTTTCTGTTTCTCTCCTCTCTCTATATATATTTCTCCTTCTCTATATAGTACCCCGGGACATCTTTTTTTTTTCTGTGTTATCTTTTCGTCTCTACAGTTTCTAAGAACGAAATCGAGTCCCCTCTCTCTCTCTCTCTCTCTCTCTCTCTCTCTCTCTCTCTCTCTCTCTCTCTCTCTCTCTCTCTCTCTCTCTCTCTCTCTCTCTCTCTCTCTCTCTCTCTCTCTCTCTCTCTCTTACTGTAGCGCGCCGTGTTTTCTCTTTTCCCCTCCCCTCCCCTTCCCTCTCCATCCTCCCTTCCCTGTCTCTCTATCCCTCCATACATCTCCTCCGCTTCTCCGTAGTGCGGCGCGGTTCTTGGGCGGTCCATTAGCTTCATGTAGCCAATTAAGAGGCGCTCCTCCACTTACTGGCCAATCAAGGGAAGCCGATTATTTCCCTGTTTGTTACCGCCCGCCCTAACCGCCTACACAACCCGACGAGTTCCGGAGGGGAGTAGACCAAGACAGACAGATAGAAAGATAGATAGGAAGATAGGATAGTACTGCTTTCCCATCTTCGCTCTTCCCTCTCATCCCTTCCTCTATCCCTTCCATCTTTCCTCCCTTTCCCTTCCTCCACTCATTTTCACCTTCCCTTTCTCCTCCTTTCTCCATCCCTCCCTTTCCCTTTCCGTCACGTCTGCAAGTCTCCGTTTTCCTCCCTCCCTTTTCACTTCCTTTTCCTCTCCACTCTTTTTCTCCTTTCCTTCCTTCGTTCTTCTCCTCCTGTACTCATTTTCTCCTTTCCCTCCCTCCTTTCCCTCCCACCTTCGTTCCCTCCCCCCTCCCACAGTCTCTTAATTCCCCGAACGCTGACGCTATCGACTGCCGACCCTGGAAACGCCATAATGTTCCTTGCAGATTCCATTATGAGCACCCCGCGGCAAATTGCTCGTGTCCTACTGCCGCCAAGCACAATGCAGGCTGATAAAACTGTGTAATGGACGGGGAGAAAGAAGAGGATGGGGGGGGGAAGAGGGGGGGGAGGCAGCAGCAGCGAGTGGGAAAGAGAAGGGAAAAGGAGAGAGGGAGAAAAAGTAAGTGCATCAACAACAACAACAACAACACGATGCAGTTTAGTAAAGTTTCCCTTAATCTCTCCTCCTTCACCGCCACCACCACCACTACCACCACTACACTCATCTCTACCTGCCTCCTCCTCCCACCCACTGATGAATATAGGCTTTAAAAGGTCATTCACTTTTTTTTTTTTTACATCAGAGGACACGGCTCAAGGGCAATAAAAAGAGTACAGAAAAAAAAGCCCGCTACTCGCCGCTCCTATAAAAGATAAAAGTAAAGAGTAGTCAAAAGAGAGGTCAATTTACTCATTCATTTACTCATTCATCCATCCACTCACGCACGCACGAACCTCTTCCCTCATATCCTTCACTCTCTCACTCATTCACTCACGTACTCAACTCACACACATTCACTCATTCACTTTTATTCATCAGCCCCCCCCCCCCCCCCTGCTCTCTAACATAAGCATTCACTCACGCACTCATTCCCGCACTCACTCCTTCGCCCCCTTCTGCTTCGCCGCCCACGTGACTCCCTTCTCCTTGGCAGCCTTTAGCGACTTTCCCATCTCCCCCTCCCCCTCCCCGAGTCTTTTTCATCGCCTCCTTTACTTCTGCCTCCTTTCAGTACGCTTCATTCACTCATCATCATCAGCAGCAGCCTCTTATTTCCCGTCTTGTGGTGTCTTTTTTTTATTTTTTTTATTTGTCTCTTTTCTTTGTCACTGCATTTTTTTTTTTACAGCTAAAGAAACCGCTCAAGGGCAACAAAAAAAGGTTTAATAAAAAAAGCCCGCTAATCGCTGCTCCCACAAGAACAAAAGTAATGACGCTCTTCCTCAGCTCCTCCCTTTCCTCTGAACTCCTAATACTCTTGATTCTTATTGTTGGTCAGCTAGCCTTTCTTCTTTTCTCTTTATTCGTGCATATCTGTTATTCTTAGTATATCCACCTCTTCCTTCTCTTCCTTCTCCGTCTTCTCCTCCTCCATTTTTCCGCGCTTCTGACCGTGACATGGCCGCGGCAGGAGCTGTAACTGGACGTCCTCCCACGCTGGTTTCCAAGGCACTCCTCAAACCGTTTTTCTCTGTATTCTTGTGTCCGCTAAAGCACGCCATCGCCTCCCGCCAATCGCAGGAATTCCAATTTACCGCTGCACTGATTGCCGCTCGCCCCTGCCCTGCCCTGCCCTGCCGCCCCTGCCCTGACCCTGTTCTGACCCTGCCGCCGCCTCCTCTCTGCCGGCCGCCGTGTTTGACTCGCCGCCCCGATGAGAACGACCAATCAAGTGAGGAAACTCGTCCCTGCTCGTCACGGCCAGAATATGCAGCAGCTCGCTAAACGGCGTGCACACACACACACACACACACACACACACACACACACACACACACAGGTGCCCCGGACTCTCCTGCAGGCGACATTCTCGACGCCATTCCGACATTCAGCGCAAAACACATACACGACAGTCCTCCTCCCTGCCAACCTAACCCTCTTCCCTCTCCTCTTCCTCCTCCTCCTACCTATTCCTCCTCCTCCTCAATCCATTACCTTCTTTTGGTTACGCACAGGTAAATGACATCTCCCCTAAAGCCTGAGGTCATCAATAACTCCAAACGCGGTGTTACATACGGCCCCGACCCAGTCCTAGTCCTCCTCCTCCTCCTCCTCCTCCCGTTGCTACAGGTCTCTAGCAGCAAACATTTACACACCTCGGAAGCCTTTCTGGGCAGGACATCAAAGCCTTGCCTCACTTAGGGCGCCGCGTTAACCTTTCATGCCGACGCGGGGCCACACACATACGCCCCGCCCCGCCCCGCCCCGCCGCCGGCACCACCAAGGGAAGGGAGGAGGAAAAAAAGGAGTGCGTAGAATTGTTTGTGTAAGGGAAGGCATGTTACATTTATACCAGTGTGGGAGGGGGAAGGGGGTTGTGAGTGCGTGTCTGGGGGGAGGAAGGTTGTGTGTGTGTGTGTGTGTGTGTGTGTGTGTGTGCAGGTATTCCCACCGCTTGCTTACTTGTTACCAGATTCAACTTGCTTCAGCGGATACTTCACCACCACCACCACCTCTTGCACCATTACGGACGAAAATAACACCCACTCACACATTTAACCTCCCTTACTGTTTATTTCCCCTCGCCAAGGTGTTAGTCATAGGATCATCCCTCGCCTTCTGGGACTCTTCAGTATGTTGCCTTTGCGCCCTAAAACACATCGACACTTCCGCTTCTCACATCAACTATTTTTAAAGGTCAGAGAAGTCATCAATCGAGTTTTAATGAGTGTTTCTTTAGGCTCATGGTACTGAGGAAGAGTCATACTACCACAAGGGTCATAAAACTACTACTGGAAATGCCCTCATCTCATATGAAAGCCTTGGCGAATATGTGAACTTGGAAGACGAAATGTTTTAAAATACAACCCATTGACTTCCCCATCTCTCTCTCTCTCTCTCTCTCTCTCTCTCTCTCTCTCTCTCTCTCTCTCTCTCTCTCTCTCTCTCTCTCTCTCTCTCTCTCTCTCTCTCTCTCTCTCTCTCTCTCTCTCTCTCTCTCTGTCCTTTCCACCTTCACTCCTCCACTTTTATCCACTTTCAGATCCCACTCCCCTCTTTCACCTCCCCCCCCCATCACCTGCCCCTCTCATACCCACACCCTTCCTCCTCCTCCTCTGGACACCACCACAATCACCGCCAGGACATAACACTCAGCACCTCACTTATAACTCCCCTTCGGCGTCCCTCCTTCAGAGCTACGGCGCCCTCCTTGTCCTTGTCACACTGCACTGCCGATTCTCTTTTCCCTCTGCTCCTCCTCCTCCTCCTCCTTCGCTTCATGATTCTCCGGGCTTCCTATCACTTAGCACCTCACAGCCAGCCCCCCTCCTCCGTCAGCCCTCCTTCAGGCATAGCGTCTCACAGCGTCACATAAGGCACTAGGTTGCATCGAAGGAGGAAAGCCGCATAAAACTAGCTACGAAGAGAAAGAACTCTGACCCCCCTGCCCCCCCCCCCCTCTCTCTCTCTCTCTCTCTCTCTCTCTCTCTCTCTCTCTCTCTCTCTCTCTCTCTCTCTCTCAAGGCCATCCTAATGTGAGTGTGAGGTCATGTGGCTCTCCTGTTTACCTCCAGCTGCTTGCGTGCCTGTCGTCGCTGCCTGCCATTACAGATCTCCCCCCCCTCCCCACACCCCCTTCCACCACCTCCACCACCACCACTGCCACCTCCGTCTCCGCCCCCACACCAGACCGAGCCCTACCACCACCACCACTTTCTTTTATCACTACTACTACCACCACCACCGCCGCAGTCTCCACCGACCTCACCGACCTATGCCACTACCGTCACTAATATACAAATGCCATCTCTCATCACCACTCGTAACACCACCACCACCACCACCACCGTCCCACCCTTTAAACCCCCCTTCACACGCATACTCTTTCATCACCACTACCACTACCAAACGCACTACTTATCCATCACCACCACCACCACACCACTACTACACTCTCCAACTCCACCCCACCCCACCCCACCTCACCCCTCTATAACAATGCAAACACTCCATTACACCCAATATTCACACATCACCACCGCCGCCGCCGCCGCCGCCGCCACTCCGTCCTTACAGCGCATTCCACTTCACCAAGCACTCATGTTATCTCCCTCCATACCATGCCACCAGAGCTACACCGACACACGTACACACAAACACACAACACCAAGCAGGCGAGTATAGGAGAGCAAGCAGACGGACGGGCGGGCGGGCGGGCGGGCAGGCAGGCAGTCGCTATCCCTCCACAAGGTCATGCCACTCAAGGCTAACATTCCTAATCCATTATAAAGCCGCTTCGACAGGTCACGCGGCAACACGGTCATTAGGAGAGGCCAACACTGCACCCTGCCTGACCCTTCCTCCCCCCCCGCCATCCCACCTCCCCCCTCCCCTGAAACCCGACGGCCGCTCGCTTGCACTGCTTCGGGCGACTGAAGTAATTCTATATCATACTCTTGAATAATATTAGTTTCTCTCTCTCTCTCTCTCTCTCTCTCTCTCTCTCTCTCTCTCTCTCTCTCTCTCTCTCTCTCTCTCTCTCTCTCTCTCTCTCTCTCTCTCTCTCTCTCTCTCTCTCTCTCTCTCTCTCTCAACAGGTGCCGTGAATCAATCTGTTTATCACCTCCGTCGCCCGCCTGACTGTCGTGCTCTTGCCCCGCCCCGCGCCCGCCAAGCCCCAGCCCCGTGGTAACAGGCTGTGGCATCATGTTACGGCAATTTGCGGCTGTTTTTGCACTCCACGTCGACAAGGTTACGGCGGGAAGGGAATGAGGAGGAGGAGAAGGTAGGGTGGTGTGTGTCGGGGGGGGAGTCCTGGTGAGGGTATAGAAGAGGAAGGAAGGGACGGAAGTGAGAGGTTGTAGGAGGATCTGAGGAAGAGATGTGTAGGGGAGGAAAAGTAAAGTGGAATGGTTGGGAAGAAAGGAAGGGAAGGAACTGAGGTTGGGTGGGAGGGAGGATGAAGCACAGGTGAAGGGAGAAGAGAGGATGGGAAGGAAAGGGATGAAAAGGAAATGGAGTTAGGTGGGTATCAGAAGAAATGGATGGGGAGAATAAAGATAGAAGGAAAGGGTAAGTGCGTCTGAGTAGGATAGGTGGAAGGAAGGAAGGAAGGAAGTAGGGAAGGAGGGGAAGGACGGAACTGGCTCGCCTGCACTCGCCGACCTTGAGCTGAATACAAGACGGTTAATAATATGCCGCCAGAAGGAGGGAATGTAAACAGACTAAGCCCCGAGCACCTGTTTGTGTGTGTGTGTGTGTGTGTGTGTGTGTGTGTGTGTGTGTGTGTGTGTGTGTGTGTGTGTGTGTGTGTGCTTACAACCCTTCTATCAAAATGTAATAAATTATAATACAATATATCTAGTTAGTTATGTGAGTAAAACCACAACCACCTCTCTCTCTCTCTCTCTCTCTCTCTCTCTCTCTCTCTCTCTCTCTCTCTCTCTCTCTCTCTCTCTCTCTCTCTCTCTCTCTCTCTCTCTCTCTCTCTCTCTCTCTCTCTCTCTCTCTCTCTCTCTCTCTCTCTCTCTCTCACATAGAGCGGCCGTCGCCTCCTCCGCCAGACGACAAACCCGACGGCTGCCTCCAGTATGAACTTGGCCTAGAAAACCGGTTGGGCGGCTGGCTGCTGGCGGGGGAAACCTGTTACACGACTCCTGTGCTCCCGCGGATCACACAGGGTCGTCTTACGAGCTGCAAGTCGGCGAGGCGAGGCAGGCCCAGGCAGTCTGCATCTGCTGTTTATAGGCCGCCTTTGTACTCATTCCGACCCCCAGCATGGCCGTGAATTAGTAAAGAAGCTCACGAAAGCGCCCCTGCATCTGGCATCGCTATGGAGGAGGAAGGGGAGCCTCGTACATCTGGCAGGCGAGGGCAGTAACCTTGGCCCCTATCGCTCGCCACGGTCGCTGTGTGACGTCACGACTCAACATACCAAACGGGCGCCCCCAAGATGACTCTGCAGACTCCCCCACCCCACCCCCCATCCCTCTGCCTCACCTGGAGCCAGCCGGCCTCGCACTCTCCCCGCTGAGTCCTTAGGCTACATCCCCTGCGGGCTTCGAGGCGGCGGTGCTCCCCTCGCCCGGGCGCGCGTCGCCGCCTCGCCGTATTTCGGGATCCTCGTACGTCCGGCCGCGTGGTAGTAACCTTGGCCGCCTTTGTAGTTAGGAATGGCGGGCTCTCGCGGAGGGCCAGACTCTATCGATCTCGTGGGTGCTGCGAGGCCCTTGATCTCGAGCCGTGTATTAGGTGCGGCACGTGACGGCCGACCACCGCCGCCACGCCTGCTACTGCTGCTGCTACTTCGGCCGCCGCCACCACCGCCGCCGCCGCCTCTTCCTGATGCTGATGATAGTACTACTTATACCACTGCTACTGCTGCTGCTGGTTTACCTGCTCCTGATGTTATTGCTGTTACTGTCGCATACCATTACTACTAATAATCATAATAATAACACTACTACGACTACGGCGACGACTACTACTACAACTGCTACTACTACTACTACTACTACCGCTGTAACTATAAAAAAAAGTGCTACTACTAATACTGCCGTTGCTGCTGGTCGTATTGCTGTCACTGTTCTTGTTGCTTCCTTCCACCCTCGCGTCACCTAGTATCTTCGAGTCTCTTCTGTCTCCACCTACGTCACCTCTGCCGCCTCTGCCTCACGACCTAACCCACCGCCCCAGACTCACCCTTTCTCCTCCTCCTCCTCCTCCTCCTTTGCAGTACTTCCTCGTCACTTGCCGCCCGTCATCACAAACAAGTCTGTCTGTCACGCCGCCGCCGCCGCCGCTGCATCCGCCCCAGTGGTCGTCACCTTCACACACATTCTCACTGTTTTTTCCCCGCTGTTTCGACGCCGTCACCGTCACCTATCGCTCGTCAAGCCTCGCCCATCGCCCTATCAGCAGCCAAGCCTCGTCCCCACCCTCACCGCTTCCCCGCCTTCACCGCACTCTTGCCCCTTAATGTAATAACTTGTCCCCACGCCCCACCGCCAGTCACCACCGCCATCCTCAGCATCACCACCAGAGAGGAGTCCCGCAGCTCACCATAATGTTTCACCACCACCACCACCACCTCGCTACCCCGCCTTCCATCACCAGTTTACCTCGTCTACCACACTCCTCACCACCTACCACGTCTCTACCTATCTCTCTACACTCCACACTTACTTATCCTCACCGCCTACCGCAGTTCCCTCTTTCTACCGCCGCCGCCCTATACACCGCGCCTTTATCTTTCTACACTCCTTGCTTACCAGTCTACACCGCCTACCGCACCTTTCTCTCTCTATTTTCCTACCGCCGCCGCCGCCCTGCCTAACTTCCACCTATCAAGAGCGCAAGGTTGCCAGAATATCGTACTCAGAGCATCGTGTTTACCGGTTTCTGACCTATTATTATTGCCAGGAAACATCAATAATTAACCATTTTAACGATAACTGTATATGAAGTCAGTTATCGGGGTGGAAGAGACCGTTTTGGGGTTGGAAATCGGCAAACATAAGAGGCTGAGTACGATAGTCTAGCACCGTTGCAAGAGCGTCACCCCAACCTCCCCCGCGCGCCAGCAACTCCGCCGCCGCCGTCTCCGTCAGAAGTGCAGAGTCGCTCATGATGCAGACTAAGCAGTATCTCGTTAATTAACCTGTCCCAACCCTCCACACACCTGCCAAACACCGAGATTATAAAGCAGCATCAACAACAACAACAATAATAATGATCACAATGAATCTACGCAAGGAAAAAAATATCTATATACAAAGAATACAAAACCCAGGAGTGTAGGTCAAGGTTATGCGCCCAATTAAAAATGAGCGTTGAAACGAGTGTAAAAAAATAGAAAATAAAATATCCGAACTTTCATATTAATTAAAAACATATCACACGTCAAGAAATTAATCAGAAATAATGGTTCAAGGACTCGTCTTTTTATATACCGGGAAGGTCTCCTCGATAATGAATAATACACGTTAATTGAATGCACAACGAACGTTCAGTATGTCCTTGGCACTCTAACTCTCCCCCCTCCCCTCCCCCCCCCTCCCCCCATCACGAGCCTTTCTTCCCTGCGGCGGGCCTGGCAACGCTAACACAGACAGGTGAACAACAGGTGAACAACAGCAGGCGGGGAGCGTCATGAAACCTCTAACTCTACATATCAATCTCTACATTTGACGCTTTTTTACTTTTTTTTTTGTGGGGTCAGTACCTTGCCGGCTTTTTTTTTTTTTTTCGGCCTCATCATCAACACAGCGAGGAGTATCAACAAAGCTCTAAAACTATATAGTAATCTCTCCATTTGACGCTTTTTATATGTATGTCTAAGGGATTAGTACTTTAACGGTCTTTTATTTCAGTACCATCAACAGCACAGCAAGCGGAGAGTATCATCAAGCCTCTAAAACTATATATATTGATCTCTCCATTTGACGCTTTTGATTATGTAATATTGCGGGATCAGTACTTTTAGTCTTTATTTTTTCGGTCCTATCATTAATCCTTTAAAACTACATACTGATCTCTCCATTTGACGCTTTTTTGTATATATCGTTACGGGATCGGTACTTTTACGGTCTTTTTCGATCCTCGGTGAGTCTCTTTTCCGTAAGAACCAAAAAGAGCGGTGTTGAAAAAGCGTTCCAGTGGCCGTAGTGAGCATCGCGCGAGGGGAGCAGAAGAGCGGGGCGGCAGGGCAGGGCGGGGTGCTATCTCCGCCTCCGCTTTCATAATGCCACCGACGCGGGGCACATACAACAACCTCAATTTCTTAGCCCTTGCATCAGGGGCATATCCTACCACACCAGGACCCCGTGCAGCCCTAGTATAACGCCTGTGAAGGGGCATACACTACCATATCGCCGCCTCTGCCTCACGACCTAACCCACCGCCCCAGACTCACTCTTCCTCCTCCTCCTCCTCCTCCTCCTCCTCCTTCGCAGTACTTGCTCGTCACTTTCCGCCCTTGAGAAACTCCTGCAGCGGAGCACATACTACCATGCTAACTCTTGCTTAACTCCTGCAGAAGGGTCCCATTCCCCCCCCCCCCCCCACGTAGCTCCTTCATCCTTGCATAACACCTGCAGAAAGAAAAAATACACTCACCCTTGCATAACGCGGGGGGCTCATCCCATCACCCTAAAATGCCAGCTCTTGCATAACCCCTGACCTCCTAACCCTTATGGCCGGGGATAAGAACCTCTCTCTCTCTCTCTCTCTCTCTCTCTCTCTCTCTCTCTCTCTCTCTCTCTCTCTCTCTCTCTCTCTCTCTCTCTCTCTCTCTCTCTCTCTCTCTCTCTCTCTCTCTCAGACTACGTGCTTCATGAACCCACAACAGGAGATAACTTTCCGGCCACAGCAAGGAGGAGGAGGAGGAGGAGGGCGCAGGGACGGCGGGAAGACGAGGCGGCGGTGACGGAGAGATGGAGGAACAGAGGGAGGGAGGGAGGGGAGGTAAGAGACAGAGGACGGAGACAGGGACGGAAACACGGAGACGAAGGAGAGAGGACTCGGGCATAAAGATGGAGGGTTGAAGAGTTACAAGGACGGAGGAGGAAGGAAGCGAGGGAGACATGGGAACAGAGAAGGCGAGAAAAAAATACAAAATAACATAAAAACAAGGAATACGTCCAAAAAAAAATAACGCAGCTTAACCTAACCTAACCTAACTTAACCTGTTCTCACCTCCATGGCATGTTAAGATCTCTTGTCTGCCCCCCTCCCCCCCCTCCCCCCCTCCAAGGGTAAACAACTTAGCGTAACGTAAAAGGCAAAAAAGTTGTCCACATATTTTTTGGGGGGACTTGTCATTTTCCTTCATGTGCGGCAGCGGGAGGAACCTTTTAGGAAGAGTTTGTTGATGAGGGCAAACCTGCGGCTCTTACCAAAAAGGGGACATTTGTGTGTGTGTGTGTGTGTGTGTGTGTGTGTGTGTGTGTGTGTGTGTGTGTGTGTGTGTGTAGGAAGTAGAAGGGAAGAACGTGAGGGACAGTTAATAGTTGAGACAAGGGATTATTGACTTTAAGGGATGCTGAGGCCAGGCAGGAGGGCAGCCATGGGAGAGGAAGAGGAGGAGGAGGAGGAGGGAAAATACTGAGGGTTGCCACGACATCTGGGTTGGCGGTAGTTCTGGAGTGAAGGCTGGCAGAGGACAAGAACACAGAAGAATAGAAATGAGTGAAAAAGGAGAATGTCAGAAAGAAAAGGGAGGAAAAAGGAGGAAGGAGAAGAAAAAAAATGGCTATATATGGGGTCGCAAGGTGTATAACGATTCTTTCCCTTCAGGAGGAATTCCCAACACCTGAAGCACACTGAAATAAAGTCAAAACTGTGACACATACAAGGGATTTTTTTTACCGAACACTCCTAACATCGCAGCTTGCGGGCATCGGCGGAAAAAAAGGGAAAACAACAGCGAATGACAAAACACATCAAAACGTTCGGCGGCACAACAGCGAAAGCCAAAACACGAAGGGGCCGGTGAATGTCTGAGGCGAGGGTGAGCGGAGGGGCGGGAGGCTGGGTGGAGGTACTAGCGGGAGAGAGATAGAGAGGAGAGAGAGCATGGAGAGCGAGAAGAGAGGGAGAGTTGTGAGAGACGAGGAAGAGAGAGGGAGCAAGAGAGTGAGGGGCATGGAGAGCAAGAGGGGAGAGAGCGCGGCGCGAGGGGTCGTGGGGAGCAGCTGGCCATGCACACAACGAGTCCAACACTCACCTAAGTCGGGGATGGAACTGGAAACATCGTCGGGCTCCTCCTTCTTGCGGTCCTTCTTCCCCGTAGCGCGTGGACGCCCACCGGTTGCAGAGGACGTGGTCGAGGAGGAAGGAGAGGAGGGTGTCGGCGGTGGGCAGTCCGACGCCCTCATCAGGTCCGGGGGGCGAGTCTGGTCAGGACGGGGAAGGTCGTGGGAGCGGCGAGCATCCCGGTACCGAGCACCATGAGGGCCCCGGATGACCTCTCGGGGCACGTTCATGGGCCGGGCAAACTCCCCTGAGGAGCGCCTGCCGCGGTGCTCGTAGGGGTGGGTGTCGGGGGGCGGCATGCTGGTCTCAACGCACCGGATCACGCCGGGTCCGCCTCCGTCGCCGTCACCTTCGCGGTACTCCATCTCGGATTCGCGCTTCACAAGCACCTGCGGCTTGACGTCAGCCTCGCTGCTGATCTTTTGGCGCCACGGCGCCGGGCGCGGAAACTTGCAGGGCGAGAGCTCTTCAAAAACGGGCTTGGTGTCGCCCGATACACTAGCTTCTTCGGAAGGGGGCGTGATCTTCACATGTTGAGCGACCTCCACACCGTGCGTGGCCTCCACGTGCTGGGCGGCCTCCACGTGGTAGGAGGGAGAAGAGGAGAATGGGGTATACTCCGGCGGGGGGTATTCTTGACCTGAGGAGTATTCTTGACCTGAGGAGTATTCTTGAGGTGAGTAAGTGGCCTCCTCTGCTGCAGTCACAGAGGACGTCACGAGGGGCTCGCACAGTGCCTTGTCACTCATTTTCCTCATGGTCTCTTGGCCGGCTTGGCACAAACAGTCTTAAAAAGGTAAAAAAGATACAGCAATCCAGTCACTCACGTCAGTCAAGCTATCAACTACGGTGACCGCCGCGGGGTTCGCAATCCTTCAAACAACGAGCAGAACTTGCAAAAACATCAACTTCTACTGAGGACATCTACGGAGCTTCTTAAAAATAGTTCAGTATTACAAAGTATTAAAAATATTAACTACGACATCAAAGTCAGGCTACACAAAAAGCGTGG